>NW_024741486.1:0-12478 GCF_018991925.1 Homarus americanus
GTGTGTACCAGGGAGCGTTGGGTTCACCATCACCACGGTGGGAGTGTGTGTGCCAGGGAGCGTTAGGTTCACCTTCACTACCGTGGGAGTGTGTGTACCAGGGAGAGTTAGGTTCACCATCACCACCGTGGGAGTGTGTGTACCAGGAAGCGTTAGGTTCACCATCGAGGGTGTCTGTGTACCAGGGAGCGTTAGGTTCACCATCACCACCGTGGGAGTGTGTTTACCAGGGAGCGTTAGGCTCACCGTCACCACCGTAGGAGTGTGTGTACCAAGGAGCGTTAGTTTCACCATCACCACCGTGGGAGTGTGTTTTACAGGGAGCGTTAGGTTCATCATCACCACCATGGGAGTGTGTGTACCAGAGACCGTGAGGTTCACCATCACCACCGTGGGAGTGTGTGTGCCAGGGAGCGTTAGGTTCACCATCGTGGGTGTCTGTGTACCAGGGAGGTTTAGGTTCACAATCACCACCGTGGGAGTGTGTGTACCAAGGAGCGTAAGTTTCACCATCACCACCGTGGGAGTGTGTGTACCAGGGAGCGTTAGGTTCACCATCAGCATCGTGGGAGTGTGTGTACCAGGAAGCGTTATGTTTTCCATCATCACCGTGGGAGTGTGTGTATCAGGGAGCGTTAGGTTCACCATCACCACCTTGGGAGTGTGTGTACCAGGGAGCGTTAGGTTTACCATCACCACCGTGGGAGTGTGTGTACCAGGGAGTGTTAGGTTCACCGTCACCACCGTGGGAGTGTGTGTACTAGGGGCGTTGAGTTCACCATCACCACCGTGGGAGTGTGTGTGCCAGGGAGTGTTAGGTTCACCATCACCACCGTGGGAGTGTGTGTACCAGGGTGTTAGGTTCACCATCGTGGTGTCTGTGTGCCAGGGGCGTTAGGTTCACCATCACCACCGTGGGAGTGTTGTGTACCGGGGGGTGTTGGGTTCACCATCTGCCTGCCGTGGGGAGTGTATGTGCCAGGGGAGCGTGGGTTCACCATCACCACCCGTGGGGAGTGTGTGTGCTAGGGTGCGTTATGTTCACCATCACCACCGTGGGAGTTTGTGTACCAGGGAGCGTTAGGTTCACCATCACCACCGTGGGAGTGTGTGTCCCAGGGAGCGTTATTTTCACCATCACCACCGTGGGAGTGTGTGTACCAGGGAGCGTTAGGTTCACCATCACCACCGTGGGAGTGTGTGTACCATGGAGCGTTAGGTTCACCATCACCACCGTGGGAGTATGTGTACCAGTGAGGGTTAGGTTCACCATCACCACCGTGGGAGTGTGTGTACGAGGGAGCATTATGTTCACCATCTACACCATGGGAGTGTGTGTAAGAGGGAGCATTAGGTTCACCACCGTGGGATTGTGTGTGTGCCAGGGAGCGTTATGTTCACCGCAGTGGGAGTGTGTGCCGGGCGTTGGGTTCACCATCACCACCGTGGGGAGTGTGTGTGTGTACCAGAGTGTTGGGTTCACCACCGTGGGAGTGTGTGTACCAGGGAGCGTTAGGTTCACCATCAGCACCGTGGGAGTGTGTGTACCAGGGAGCGTTAGGGTCACCATCACCATCGTGGGAGTGTGTGAACCAGGGAGCGTTAGGTTCACCGCAGTGGGAGTGTGTGTACCAGGGAGAATTAGGTTCACCATCACCATCGTGGGAGTGTGTGAACCAGGGAGCGTTAGGTTCACCGCCGTGTGAGTGTGTGTATCAGGGAGCGTTAGGTTCACCATCACCACCGTAGGAGTGTGTTTACCATGGAGCGTTAGGTTCACCATCACCACCGTGGGAGTGTGTGTACCAGGGAGCGTTAGGTTCACCATCACCACCGTGGGAGTGTGTGAAAAAGGGAGCGTTAGGTTCACCATCACCACCGTAGGAGTGTGTGTACCAGGGACCATTAGGTTTACCAACACCAACGTGGGAGTGTGTGTACCAGGGAGCGTTAGGTTCACCGCCGTGGGAGTGTGTGTAGCAGGGAGCGTTAGGATTACCATCACCACACTAGGAGTGTGTGTACCAGGGAGCATTAGGTTCACCATCGTCGGTGTCTGTGAGGCTTGAGGGAGCAATAGGATCACCATCACCACCGTGGGAGTGTGTGTGTACCAGGGTGCGATAGGTTCACCATCACCACCTTGGGAGTGTGTGTACCAGGGAGCTTTAGGTTCACCATCCCCACATTGGGAGTGTGTATACCAGGGAGTGTTAGGTTCACCATCACCAACGTGGGAATGTGTGTACTAAGGAGCGTTAGGTTCACCGTCACCACCGTGGGAGTGCGTGTACCAGGGAGCGTTAGGTTCAGCATCACCACCGTGGGAGTGTGTTTACAAGGGAGCGTTTGGTTCACCATCACCGCCGTGGGAGTGTGTGTACCAGTGATCGTTAGGTTCACCATCACCACCGTGGGAGTGTGTGTACCAGGGAGCGTTAGGTTCACCATCACCACCGTGGGAGTGTGTGTACCAGGGAGCGTTAGGTTCACCATCACCACCTTGCGAGGGTGTGTACCAGGGAGGGTTAGGTTCACCATCACCACCGTGGGAGTGTGTGTACCAGGGAGCGTTAGGTTCACCACCGTGGGAGTGTGTGTGTACCAGGGAGCATTAGGTTCACCACCGTGGGAGTGTGTATACCAGGGAGCATTATGTTCACCATCAACACCATGGGAGTGTGTGTAAGAGGGAGCATTAGTTTCACCATCACCACCGTGAGTGTGTGTGCACCAGGGAGCATTAGGTTCACCATCACCACTGTGGGAGTTTGTGTACAAGGGAGCGTTAGGTTCATCACCACCGTGGGAGTGTGTGTACCAGGGAGCGTTAGGTTTACCAACACCAACGTGGGATTGTGTGTACCAGGGAGCGTTAGGTTCACCGCCGTGGGAGTGTGTGTGTGTGCACAGGAGCATTAGGTTCACCAACGTGGGGAGTGTGTTTACCAGGGGCATTATGTTCTGCATCAACACCATGGGGAATTGTGTGTGTAGGGGAGGGGCAGTGGGTTCACCATCATGCAAGCGAGAGTGTGTGCACCAGGGAGAGTTAGGTTCTGCCATCACCACCCCGTGGGGAGTGTGTGCAAGGGCGTTAAGTTCACCATGACCACGTGGGAGTGTGTGTACCAGATGGCGTTAGGTTCACCATCACCACTGTGGACTGTGTGTGCCAAGGAGCTTTAGGTTCTACACCGCCCGTGGGGAGTGTATGTGTGCCAGGGAGCGTTAGGTTCACCATCACCACGGTGGGAGTGTGTGTGTAGCAGGGAGCGTTAGGTTCACCTTCACCACCGTGGGAGTGTGTGTACCATGGAGAGTTAGGTTCACCATCACCACCGTGGGAGTGTGTGTACCAGGAAGCGTTAGGTTCACTATCGAGGGTGTCTGTGTACCAGGGAGCGTTAGGTTCACCATCACCACCGTGGGAGTGTGTTTACCAGGGAGCGTTAGGCTCACCGTTACCACCGTAGGAGTGTGTGTACCAAGAGCGTTAGTTTCACCATCACCACCGTGGGAGTGTGTTTTACAGGGAGCGTTAGGTTCATCGTCACCACCATGGGAGTGTGTGTACCAGAGACCGTGAGGTTCACCATCACCACCGTGGGAGTGTGTGTGCCAGGGAGCGTTAGGTTCACCATCGTGGGTGTCTGTGTACCAGGGAGGTTTAGGTTCACAATCACCACCGTGGGATTGTTTGTACCAAGGAGCGTAAGTTTCACCATCACCACCGTGGGAGTGTGTGTACCAGGGAGCGTTAGGTCCACCATCACCATCGTGGGAGTGTGTGTACCAGGAAGCGTTATGTTTACCATCATCACCGTGGGAGTGTGTGTATCAGGGAGCGTTAGGTTCACCATCACCACCTTGGGAGTGTGTGTACCAGGGAGCGTTAGGGTTACCATCAGCACCGTGGGAGTGTGTGTACCAGGGAGCGTTAGGTTCACCGTCACCACCGTGGGAGTGTGTGTCCCAGGGAGCGTTAGGTTCACAATCACCACCGTGGGAGTGTGTGTACCAGGGAGTGTTAGGTTCACCATCACCACCGTGGAAGTGTGTGTACCAGGGAGCTTTAGGTTCATCATCACCACCATGGGAGTGTGTGTACCAGGGAGCGTTAGGTTCACCATCACCATGGTGGGAGTGTGTGTGCCAGGGAGCGGTGGGTTCACCATCACCACCGTGGGGAGTGTGTGTACCAGGGGCGTTAGGTTCTGCATCACCACCGTGGGAGTGTGTGTCCCAGGGAGCGTTAGGTTCACCATCACCACCGTGGGAGTGTGTGTACCAGGGAGCGTTAGGTTCACCATCACCACCGTGGGAGTGTGTGTACCATGGAGCTTTAGGTTCACCATCACCACCTTGGGAGTGTGTGTACCAGTGAGGGTTAGGTTCACCATCACCACCCTGGGAGTGTGTGTACGAGGGAGCATTATGTTCACCATCTACACCATGGGAGTGTGTGTAAGAGGGAGCATTAGGTTCACCATCACCACCGTGAGAGTGTGTGCACCAGGGATAGTTACGTTCATCATCACCACCGTGGGAGTGTGTGTACCAGGGAGCGTTAGGTTCACCATCACCACCATGGGAGTGTGCGTACCAGGGAGCGTTAGGTTCACCATCACCACCGTGGGAGTGTGTGTGCCATGGGCGTTAGGTTCACCATCACCACCGTGGGAGTGTGTGTGCAAGGGAGCGTGGGTTTACCACACGTGGGATTGTGTGTGCCAGGGAGCGTTGGGTTCACCATCACCACCGTGGGAGTGTATTATTACCAGGGGAGTGTTAGGTTCACCGCCGTGGATGTGTGTGTGTGCCCAGGGAGCATTGGGTTCACCATCACCACCGTTGGAGTGTGTGTACCAGGGAGTGTTATGTTCACCATCGTGGGTGTCTGTGTGCCAGGGAGCGTTAGGTTTACCATCACCACCGTGGGAGTGTGTCTACCAGGGAGCGTTAGGTTCACGGTCACCACCGTGGGAGTGTGTGTACCATTGAGCGTTAGGTTCACCTTCACCAACGTGGGAGTGTGTGTACCAGGGAGCGTTAGGTTCACCTTCACCACCGTGGGAGTGTGTGTACCAGGGAGCGTTAGGTTCACCATCACCACCGTGGGAGTGTGTACCAGGGAGCATTAGGTTCACCATCACCACTGTGGGTGTGTGTGTACCAGGGAGCGTTAGGTTCACCATCACCAACGTGTCAGTGTGTGTACCAGGGAGCGTTAGGGTCACCATCACCATCGTGGGAGTGTTGTACCAGGGAGCGTTAGGTTCACCGCAGTGGGAGTGTGTGTACCAGGGAGCGTTAGGTTCACCGCAGTAGGAGTGTGTGTACCAGGGAGCGTTAGGTTCACCATCACCACCGTGGGAGTGTGTGTACCAGGGAGTGTTAGGTTCAGCGCCGTGGGAGTGTGTGTACCAGGGAGCATTAGGTTCACCATCACCACCGTGTGAGTGTGTGTACCAGGGAGCGTTAGGTTCACCTTCACCCCCGTGGGAGTGTGTGTATCTGGGAATGTTAGGTTCACCATCACCACCGTGGGAGTGTGTGTACCAGGGGCGTTAGGTTCACCATCAGCACCAGTAAGTGTGTGTACCAGGGAGCGTTGAGGTCACCATCACAATCGTGAGTGTGTGTTACCCAGGGGAGCGTTAGGTTCACACGCGGTGGGAATTAATGTGTATCAGGGGCGATAGGTTCACCATCACCACCGTGGGAGTGTGTTTACACGGGCGTTAGGTTCACCATCACCACCGTGGGGTGTGTGTGCCAGGGGCGTTAGGTTCACCATCACCACCGTGGGAGTGTGTGTGTACCAGGGAGCGTTAGGTTCACCACCACCGTGGGAGTGTGTGTGCCAGGGAGCGATAGGTTCACCATCACCACCGTGGGAGTGTGTGTACCAGGGAGCGTTAAGTTCACCAACACCACCGTGAGAGTGTGTGTACCAGGGAGTGTTAGGTTCACCATCGTGGGTGTCTGTGTGCCATGGAGCTTTAGGTTCACCATCACCACCCTAGGAGTGTGTGTACCATGGAGCGTTAGGTTCCCCTTCACCACCGTGGGAGTGTGTGTACCAGTGAGTGTTAGGTTCACCATCACCACCTTGGGAGTGTGTGTACCAGGGAGCGTTAGGTTCACCATCACCACCGTGGGAGTGTGTGTACCAGACAGCGTTAGGTTCACCATCACCACCGTAGGAGTGTCTGTACCAGGTTGGGTTAGGATCACCATCACCGCCGTGTGAGTGTGTGTACCAGGGAGCGTAAGGATCACCATAACCACCGTGGGAATGTGTGTACCAGGGAGTGTTAGGTTCACCATCACCACCGTGGGAGTGTGTGTACCAGGGAATGTTACATTCACCATCACCACCGTGGGAGTGTGTGTACCAGGGAGAGTTAGTTTCACCATCACCATCGTGGGAGTGTGTACCAGGGAGCATTAGGTTCACCATCACCACTGCGGGAGTTTGTTTACAAGGGAGCGTTAGGTTCATCACCACCGTGGGAGTGTGTGCACCAGGGAGCGTTAGGGTCACCATCACCATCGTGGGTGTGTGTGTACCAGGGAGCGTTAGGTTCACCGCAGTGGGAGTGTGTGTACCAGGGAGCATGAGGTTCACCATCACCACCGTGGGAGTGTGTGTGCCAGGGAGCATTAGGTTCACCATCACCACCGTCAGAGTGTGTGTACCAGGGAGCATTAGGTTCACCGCCGTGGGAGTGTGTGTACCAGGGAGCGTTAGGTTTACCATCACCACATTGGGAGTGTGTGTACCAGGGAGCTCTAGGTTCACCCTCATCGGTGTCTGTGAACCAGGGAGCGTTAGGTTCACCATCACCACCGTGGGAGTGTGTGTACGAGGGAGCGTTAGGTTCACCGCCGTGGGAGTGTGTGTACCAGGGAGCATTAGGTTTACCATCACCACACTGGGAGTGTGTGTACCAGGGGGCGCTAGGTTCACCATCATCGGTGTCTGTGAACGAGGTAGCGTTAGGTTCACCATCACCACCGTGGGAGTGTGTGTACCAGGGAGCGTTAGGTTCACCGTCACAACCATGGGCGTGTGTGTACCAGGGAGCGTTAGGTTCACCATCACCACCGTGGGAGTGTGTGTACCGGGGAGCGTTAGGTTCACGATCACCACCGTGTGGGTGTGTACCAGGAAGCGTTAGTTTCACCATCACCACCGTGGGAGTGCGTGTACCATGGAGGGTTAGCTTCACCATCACCACCGTGGGAGTGTGTGTACCTTGGGCGTTTGGTTCACCATCACCACCGTGGAGGTGTAATACCAGGGGCGTTAGGTTCACCATCACACCACCGTGGGAGTGTGTGTGTGCAGATAGCGTTGGGTTCATCATCACCACCAAATGCAAGTGTGTGTACCAGGAAGCGTTAGGTTCACCATCGTCAGGTGTTATTAATGTGCCAAGGGAGCATTAGGTTCGCTATCACCACCGTGAGAGTGTGTGCACCAGGGGCGATGGGTTCACCATCACCACCTTGGAGTGTGTGTACCAGGAGGGCTAGGTTCACCATCACCACCGTGGGAGTGTGTGTACCAGGGAGCGTTAGGATCACCACCGTGGGAGTGTGTGTGTGTACCA
Organism: Homarus americanus; assembly: GCF_018991925.1. NCBI lineage: Eukaryota > Metazoa > Arthropoda > Malacostraca > Decapoda > Nephropidae > Homarus > Homarus americanus. The sequence continues at coordinate 7,623 of NW_024741486.1, forward strand.
GGGAGCATTAGGTTCACCACCGTGGGAGTGTGTGTACCAGGGAGCATTATGTTCACCATCAACACCATGGGAGTGTGTGTAAGAGGGAGCATTAGCTTCACCATCACCACCGTGAGAGTGTGTGCACCAGGGAGCGTTAGGTTCACCGTCACCACCGTGGGAGTGTGTGTACCAGGGAGCGTTAGGTTCACCATCACCGCCGTGGGAGTGTGTGTACGAGGGAGCGATAGGTTCACCATCACCACCTTGGGAGTGTGTGTACCAGATAGCGTTAGGTTCACCTTCACCACCGTGGGAGTGTGTATACCAGGTAGCTATAGGTTCACCATCACCACCATGGGAGTGTGTGTACCATGGAGCATGAGGTTCACCATCACCACCGTGGGAGTGTGTGTACCAGGGAGCGTTAAGTTCACCATCACCACCGTGGGAGTGTGTGTACCAGGGAGCGTTAGGTTCACCATCACCACCTTGCGAGTGTGTGTACCAGGGAGGGTTAGGTTCACCATCACTACCGTGGGAGTGTGTGTACCAGGGAGCATTAGGTTCACCACCGTGGGATTGTGTGTACCAGGGAGCGTTAGGTTCACCATCACCACCGTAGGGTGAAATTATTGGCCAGAGGGCATTAGATTCACCATCACCACCCGTGAGGTGTGTGCACCAGGGGGCAGTGGGTTCACCATCACCACCGTGGGGTGTGTGTACCAGGGCGGTGGGTTCACCAGCATCACCACCATTAGAGAGTGCTTAGTGTTAGTATTGCCAGGGCATTGTAATTACCATCAACACCATGGGAGTGTGTGTAAGAGGGAGCATTAGGTTCACCATCACCACCGTGAGAGTGTGTGCCCCAGGGATCGTTAGGTTCACCATCACCACCGTGGGAGTGTGTGTACTAGGGAGCGTTAGGTTCACCATCACCACGGTGGGAGTGTGTGTAGCAGGGAGCGTTAGGTTCACCTTCACCACCGTGGGAGGGTGTGTACCAGGGAGAGTTAGGTTCACCATCACCACCGTGGGAGTGTGTGTACCAGGAAGCGTTAGGTTCACCATCGAGGGTGTCTGTGTACCAGGGAGCGTTAGGTTCACCATCACCACCGTGGGAGTGTGTTTACCAGGGAGCGTTACGCTCACCGTCACCACCGTAAGAGTGTGTGTACCAAGGAGCGTTAGTTTCACCATCACCACCGTGGGAGTGTGTTTAACAGGGAGCGTTAGGTTCATCATCACCACCATGGGAGTGTGTGTACCAGGGACCGTGAGGTTCACCATCACCACCGTGGGAGTGTGTGTGCCAGGGAGCGTTAGGTTCACCATCGTGGGTGTCAGTGTACCAGGGAGGTTTAGGTTCACAATCACCACCGTGGGAGTGTGTGTACCAAGGAGCGTAAGTTTCACCATCACCACCGTGGGAGTGTGTGTACCAGGGAGTGTTAGGTTCACCATCACCATCGTGGGAGTGTGTGTACCAGGAAGCGTTATGTTTACCATCATCACCGTGGGAGTGTGTGTATCAGGGAGCGTTAGGTTCACCATCACCACTTTCGGAGTGTGTGTACCAGGGAGCGTTAGGTTTACCATCACCACCGTGGGAGTGTGTGTACCAAAGAGCGTTAGGTTCACCGTCACCACCGTGGGAGTGTGTGTACTAGGGAGCGTTAGGTTCACCATCACCACCGTGGGAGTGTGTGTACCAGGGAATGTTAGGTTCACCATCACCACCGTGGGAGTGTGTGTACCAGGGGAGTGTTAGGTTCACCATCGTGGGTGTCTGTGTGCCAGGGGCGTTGGTTCACCATCACCACCGTGGGGAGTGTGTGTACCAGGGGTGTGGGGTTCACCGTCACCACCGTGAGTGTGTGTGCCGAGAGACGTTAGGTTCTGTCACCACCAGTAGGTGTGTGTGCCAGGGGCGTTGGGTTCACCACATCACCACCGTGGGGTGTGTGTACCAGGGGCGTTAGGTTCACCATCACCACCGTGGGGAGTGTGTGTCCCAGGGAGCGTGGGTTCACCATCACCACCGTGGGAGTGTGTGAACCAGGGAGCGATAGGTTCACCATCACCACCGTGGGAGTGTGTGTACCATGGAGCGTTAGGTTCACCATCACCACCTTGGGAGTGTGTGTACCAGTGAGGGTTAGGTTCACCATCACCACCGTGGGAGTGTGTGTGCCAGGGAGCATTATGTTTACCATCTACACCATGGGAGTGTGTGTAAGAGGGAGCATTAGGTTCACCATCACCACCGTGAGAGTGTGTGCACCAATGATAGTTACGTTCATCATCACCACCGTGGGAGTGTGTGTACCAGGGAGCGTTAGGTTCACCATCACCACCGTGGGAGTGTGTGTACCAGGGAGCGTTAGGTTCACCATTACCACCGTAGGAGTGTGTGTACCAGGGAGCGTTAGATTCACCATCACCACCTTGGGAGTGTGTGTACCAGGAAGCGTTAGGTTCACCATCGTGAGTGTCTGTGTACCAGGGGCGTTGGGTTCTGTCCACCACCATGGGGAGTGCTGTGTACCAAGGAGCGTTGGGTTCTACATCACCACCGTGGGAGTGTGTGTAGAGGGTAGATGAACGTGGAGTTCTCATCACCACCCAAAAGTGAAATTAGTAGTACACCAAAAGACGTTAGGGTTCACCACTCCACCACCGTAAAGATTATTATTATGCCAGGGAGCGTTAGGTTCACCATCACCACCGTGGAAGTGTGTGTACCAGGGAGCGTTAGGTTCACCATCACCACCTTGCGAGTGTGTGTACCAGGGAGGGTTAGGTTCACCATCACCACCGTGGGAATGTGTGTACCAGGGAGCGTTAGGTTCACCACCGTGGGAGTGTGTGTGTACCAGGGAGCATTAGGTTCACCACCGTGGGAGTGTGTGTACCACGGAGCATTATGTTCACCATCAACACCATGGGAGTGTGTGTAAGAGGGAGCATTAGGTTCACCATCACCACCGTGAGAGTGTGTGCACCAGGGAGCATTAGGTTCACCATCACCACCAAATGAGGTGTGTGTACTTCAGGGAGCGTTGGGTTCACCATCACCACCGTGGGGAGTGTGCTGTGGCGGTGTGGTTCCTTCACCACAGGTAGGTGTGTGTACCAGGTAGCGACAGGTTCACCATCACCACCATGGGAGTGTGTGTACCATGGAGCACGAGGTTCACCATCACCACCGTGGGAGTGTGTGTACCAGGGAGCGTTAGGTTCACCATCACCACCTTGCGGTGTGTGTACCAGGGAGTTGGGTTCCATCTTACCGTGGGAGTGTGTGTACCAGGGAGCGTTAGGTTCACCATCACCACCGTGGGAGTGTGTGTACGAGGGAGCGATAGGTTCACCATCACCACCGTGGGAGTGTGTGTACCAGAGAGCGTTAGGTTCACCTTCACCACCGTGGGAGTGTGTGTACCAGGTAGCGACAGGTTCACCATCACTACCATGGGAGTGTGTGTACCATGGAGCATGAGGTTCACCATCAACACCGTGGGAGTGTGTGTACCAGGGAGCGTTAGGTTCACCATCACCACCGTGGGAGTGTGTGTACTAGGGAGCGTTAGGTTCACCATCACCACTTTGCGAGTGTGTGTACCAGGGAGGGTTAGGTTCACCATCACCACCGTGGGAGTGTGTGTACCAGGGAGCGTTAGGTTCACCACCGTGGGAGTGTGTGTGTACCAGGGAGCATTAAGTTCACCACCGTGGGAGTGTGTCTACCAGGGAGCATTATGTTCACCATCAACACCATCGGAGTGAGTGTAATAGGGAGCATTAGGTTCACCATCACCACCGTGAGAGTGTGTGCACCAGGGAGCATTAGGTTCACCATCACCACCGTGGGAGTGTGTGTACCAGGGAGCGTTAGGTTCACCAGCACCACCGTGGGAGTGTGCGTGTACCAGGGAGCGTGGGTTCACCATCACCACCCGTGAGTGTGTGCGCCAGGGGCGTGGGTTCACCGGCTGCACCATTGGGAGTGTGTGTGTGCCAGGGAGCCTGGGTTCACCATCACCACCGTGAGAGTGTATGCCAGGGCATTGGGTTCACCATCACCACCGTGGGAGTGTGTGTACCAGGAGCGTTAGGTAAACCAGCACCGCGCCGTGGGGGGTGTGTGTGTACCAGGGAGCGTTAGGTTCACCATCACCACCGTGGGAGTGTGTGTACCAGGGAGCGTTGGGTTCACCATCACCACCCCTTGGGAGTGTGTGTACCAGGAGGATTAGGTTCTGTCACCACCGTGGGAGTGTGTGTTCCCGGGGCTTTAGGTTCACTGCCGTGGGAGTGTGTACCAGGGAGCGTTGGGTTCACCATTACGGTGGGAGTGTGTTTAGCAGGGAGCGTTAGGTTCACCTTCACCACCGTGGGAGTGTGTGTACCAGGGAGAGTTAAGTTCACCATCACCACCGTGGGAGTGTGTGTACCAGGAAGCGTTTGGTTCACCATCGAGGGTGTCTGTGTACCAGGGAGCGTTAGGTTCACCATCACCACCGTGGGAGTGTGATTACTAGGGAGCGTTAGGTTCACCGTCACCACCGTAGGAGTGTGTGTACCAAGGAGCGTTAGTTTCACCTTCACCACCGTGGGAGTGTGTTTAACAGGGAGCGTTAGGTTCATCATCACCACCATGGGAGTGTGTGTACCAGGGACCGTGAGGTTCACCATCACCACCGTCGGATTGTGTGTGCCAGGGAGCGTTAGGTTCACCATCGTGGGTGTCTGTGTACCAGGGAGGTTTAGGTTCACAATCACCACCGTGGGAGTGTGTGTACCAAGGAGCGTTAGTTTCACCATCACCACCGTGGGAGTGTGTGTACCAGGGAGCGTTAGGTTCACCA
>NW_024741487.1:0-25000 GCF_018991925.1 Homarus americanus
GCGAAAATATAATAATAATAATAATAACAATAATAATATAATAATAATAATAATAATAATATAATAATATAATAATAATAATAAATAATAATAATAATAATAATAATAATAATAATAATAATAATAATAATAATAATAATAATAATAATAATAATAAAGAAACAAAAAGGTCAAGGGTGAGAAACAATATATATGTATGTTGTGTTGTCAATAGTAAGAGAAACATTGAGACCCTGCAATTGTGTGTAAATGAGGCAGAAAGTCAGATCATCAACCTGGGACTTGGTCACATATGGCGCAGGGTCTACCATTAGACAACACATTATGCTTCCAATATCTTCCCAGGCGGTAGTACCTCCCTGTTTGATAGCTGCTTACTATCTAGTACTGTGTATGTGTGTGTGTGTGAGTGAGTGTGTGTGTGTGTGTGTGTGTGTCTATCTCTTTGTCTCTCATTGTCTCTCTGTGTCTCTCCCTAAACACCACAATTGGTCTCGGTGTTGCCTTTGTTTTTCTTTCTCACATAAAGTGTTGTGCCATGTTTGTGTTGCTGATGAAGGTGAGGTGAAGGTCCCAAGTTTATCATCACCTCTGATTAGTTGTCACGTCTCTCTCTCACTCTGTTCCTTCCTGTTATCTCTCTCTCTCTCTCTCTTCATTCTCCTCCTCTTCTTGCTCCTATCCTCTCCTCCTCCACCTAATCCCTCTTCTCTTTATAGGTCACTGAACAGCTCCCCTCCCTCTCCCCACCTTGTCTCTCCCTCTCCCCCACCTTGTCTCTCCCCTCCTCCCACCTTGTCTCCCCTCTCCCCACCTTGTCTCTCCCCTCTCCCCTTCTCCCTCCCTCTCCCCACCTGTCTCTCCTCTCCCCACCTTGTCTCCCTCTCCCCACCTTGTCTCTCCCCTCTCCTTCTCTCTCCTCCCCACAGCTTCTCCTCCCTCCCCCCACCTTGTCTCTCCTCTCCCCCACCTTGTCTCTCCCTCTCCCACCTTGTCTCTCCCCTCTCCCCACCTTGTCTCTCCCTCTCCCCACCTTGTCTCTCCCCTCTCCCCACCTTCTCCCTCCCTCCCACTTGTCTCTCCCCTCTCCCCACCTTGTCTCTCCCTCTCCCCACCTTGTCTCTCCTCCCCACCTTCTCCCTCCCTCTCCCACCATGTCTCTCTCCTCTCCCACCTTGTCTCTCCCCTCTCCCCACCTTGTCTCTCCCCTCTCCCCAACTTGTCTCCCCTCTCCCCACCTTGTCTCTCCCTCTCCCCCACCTTGTCTCCCTCTCCCCACCTTGTCTCTCCCTCTCCCCTTGTCTCTCCCCTCTCCAACTTGTCTCTCCCTCTCCCCACCTTGTCTCTCCCCCTCTCCCCACCTTCTCCCTCCTCTCCCACCTTGTCTCTCCCCTCTCCCCACCTTGTCTCTCCCCTCTCCCCACCTTGTCTCTCCCTCTCCCCACCTTCTCCCTCTTCACCTTCCTCATATATCCTCCCTCAGGCTCCTCCCTTAATTCGATACTGCCAGTCACCTCCTCCCAACTCTCTCTCTCTCTCTCTCTCTCTCTCTCTCTCTCTCTCTCTCTCTCTCTCCTCTCTCTCTCTTTCTCTCTCTCTCTCTCTCTTATCCTCCTCCATCTCCTCTCTCTCACCTATCCTTCACCCCTCTCCCTTACCTTCCTCCCTCCCTCTCCTCTCCTTCCCTCCTCCTCCTCTCACCCAATCCCTTACCTCCTCCCTCCCTCACCCCTCTCCCACCTCCCTCCTCCCTCCTCCTCTCCCTTACCTCCCCTCCTCCCCTATCACCCTCTCCCTTACCCTCCCTCCTCCCTCCTCACCCTCTCCATACCCTTCCTCCTCCTCTCCACCCAATCCCTTACCCTCCTCCTCCCTATCACCCTCCCTTACACTCCTCCCTCCCTCTCACCCTCCTCCTTACCCTTCCTCCCTCCCCTCTCACACTCTCCCTTACCTCCTCCCTCCTCACCCCTCTCCTTACCCTCCTTCCCTCCCTCTCCTCTCCCTTACCCTCCCTCCTCCTCTCACCTCTCCACCCACCCTCCCTCCTCCCTATCACCTCTCCTTACCCTCCTCCCTCCCTATCTCCCTCTCCTTCCTCCTCCTCCCTCCCTCTCACCCTCTCCTTACCCTTCCTCCTCCCTCTCCTCTCCTTACCCTCCTCCCTCTCACCCCTCTCCCTTCCCTCCTCCCTCCCTCTCACCTCCTCCCCTTACCCTCCTCCCCTCCCTCTCACCTCTCCCTTCCCTCCCTCCTCCTCACCCTCTCCTTCCCCCTCCCTCCCTCCCTATCACCTCTCCTTTCCCTTCCTCCCTCCCTCTCACCCAATCCTACCCTCCCCTCCCTCCCTCTCCCTCACTCCTTCCTCCCTCCCTCTCACCCTCTCCCTTACCCTCCTCCCTCCTCTCCTCTCCCTTCCCTTCCTCCCTCCTCTCACCCAATCCATCCCTTCCTCCCTCCCTCTCACCTCTCCCTTACCCTCCCTCCTCCCTATCCACCTCTCCCTTACCCTCCCTCCTACCTCCTCCTTACCCTCCCTCCCTCCATCTCACCCCTCTCCCTTACCCTCCCCTCCTCCCTCTCACCCTCTCCTTCAGAACAACTCAGTCACGGTTTCCAAAACTCTTCAAACTGTCATCCAGTCTTATACTCTCCTCCCTCTCACTCCTCTCCTCTCCCTCTCACTGAACTCTAATTCCCTCTCCTCCTCCTTTTCCCTCTAACAACTCTCCCTCCTCCTTTTCCTCTCTGCTCCTCCCTCACTCTCCCAGCTCTCCCTCACTCTCACAACTCTCCCTCACTCTCACATCTCTCCCTCACCCTCACAGCTCTCCTCCTCTCCAGCTCTCCCTCCTCTCTCCTCCCTCCTCCTCACTCTCCCTCCTCTACAACTCTCCCTCACTCTCCACAGCTCTCCCTCCTCTCCTAGCTCTCCCTCCTCCTCTCAGCTCTCCCTCCTCTCACAATCTCCCCTCCTCCTCCTAGCTCTCCTCACCCTCACTCTCCTCACTCTCACAGCTCTCCCTCACTCTCTCTCTCCCTCCTCTCACACTCTCCCTCCTCCCTGTCTCCCTCCTCTCTCACCTCTCCCTCACTCTCCCTCACTCTCACAGCTCTCCCTCCTCTCCCTCCTCTCACAACTCTCCCTCCTCTCCCTCCTCCTACAACTCTCCTCCCTCACACTCTCCTCCTCTCCCTCCCACTCTCTCCCTCACTCTCACAGCTCTCCTCACTCTCCTGCTCTCCCTCACTCACGCTCCTCCTCACTCTAACAACTCTCCCTCACTCTCCAGCTCTCCCTCCTCTACAACTCTCCCTCACTCTCCACAGCTCCTCCCACTCTCCTAGCTCTTCCCTCCTCTCACAGCTCTCCTCCCTCTCACAACTCTCCCTCCTCTCCCACTCTCCCTCCCACTCTCTCCTCTCCCTCCTCCTAGCTCTCCCTCACTCTCCCAACTCTCCTCACTCTCCCTCACTCTCCTTGCCTCCTGCTCTCCCTCCTCTCACAACTCTCCCCTCACTCTCCCTCCTCTCTGTCTCCTGCCTCCTCCTCTCACAGCTCTCCCTCCTCTCACAGCTCTCCCTCCTCTCACAGCTCTCCCTCCTCTCACAACTCTCCCTCACTCTCCCACAGCTCTCCCTCACTCTCCCACAACTCTCCCTCCTCCCCCTGCTCCTCACTCTCCTCACTCTCCCTCCTCCTAGCTCTCCCTCACTCTCACAGCTCCCTCACTCTCCTGCTCTCCCTCCTCCCACAACTCTCCTCACTCTCACGCTCTCCCTCACTCTCCTGGCTCTCCTCCACCCCCTCCTCACTCCAACTCTCCCTCACTCTCCCCACTCTCCCTCACCTGCTCTCCACTCCTCCACAACTCTCCTCACTCTCCCACTCTCCTCACTCCCACAACTCTCCCTCCTCTCCTCACTCTCCTAGCTCCTCCCTCAACTCTCCCTCACTCCTCACAGCTCTCCTACTCCCCAGCTCCCTCCTCTCACAACTCTCCCTCCTCTCACTCCTCTCCTCACTCTAGCTCTCCTTCCTCTCACAGCTCTCCTCCTCTCCCTCACTCCTCCTCCTCTCCTCCTCTCCCAGCTCTCCTTACTCTCCAGCTCTCCTCCTCTCCTCACTCTCTCACTCTCCTCCTCTCCTGCTCCTCCTCCTAGCTCTCCCTCCTCTCCTCCTCTCACAGCTCTCCCTCCTTCTCCTCCACTCTCCCAGCTCTCCCTTCCTCTCCCCACTCCTCACTCTCTGCTCTCCCTCACTCTCCTCCTCTCCTCTCTCTGCTCTCCCAACTCTCTGGCTCTCCAAATCTCTCCTCTCACTCACTCTCCTCACTCTCACAGCTCTCCTTACTCACAGCTGCTCCCTCACTCTCTGGCTCTCCTCACTCCTCCTCTCCTCACTCTCCTGGCCTCTCCTTCTCTCCTGGCTCTCCTCACTCCTCCCTCCCTCTCCTCCTCTCCCTCACTCTCCTAGCTCTCCTCCTCTCCTCACTCTCCCCTCCTCCTCCTCACTCTCCCTCCTCTCTAGCTCTCCTTCTCTCTAGCTCTCCTCACTCTCCCTCCTCTCCTCTGACAATTGAACTTTTTCAGATTTATGAGTCAATGTGTTTGTGAGTTACACATCTATTACCCTCCTTAGTTAGAAACACAGAGCTTGTTCTTCTCTCTCTCTTTCTCCTATATATATCTCTATATATAAACACCAAAAAACAACAAAAAAAAACAAACCCAAAACACAAAAAAAAACAAAAAATAATATATATGTATGCTAATATGCCTAAGCATTTATATATATAATAATATATATATATATATATATATATATATATATATATATGTATATTTATATATATATATATAAATAAATTATATATATATATATATATATATATATATATATATATATATATATATATATATATATATATAAATATATATACATATGCAAAAAAAAAACAAACAAAAAAAAAAACACAAAAAAAACAAAAAAAAAAAACAAAAAAAAAAAAAAACAAAAAAAAAAAAACACAAAAAAAAAACAAAAAAAAAACAAAACAAAAAAAAAACAACAAAAAAAACACATATATATATATATAACAATAAATTTATATATATATAACATACATTTATATATATCTCTTTCTCCTTCTCTCTCTCTCTCTCCTTCTCTCTTTCCTCTCTCTCTTTCTCCTTCTCTCTCTCTCTCTTTCTCCTTCTCTCTCTCTCCTCTCTTTCCTTCTCTCTCTCTCTCTTTCTCCTTCTCTCTCTCTCTTTCTCCTTCTCTCTCTCTCTCTCTTTCTCCTTCTCTCTCTCTCTCTCTTTCTCCTTCTCTCTCTTTTCTCCTTCTCTCTCTCTCTTTCTTTATTTTCTCTTTATCTCTTCATCTATCTCTTTCCTCTTTCTCTTGCTCTTTATCTTTTTGTTCTGTCTGTCTTTTGTTTCCTTCTCCTATCTCCCTCACCCTTCTCCTATCTCCTCACCCTTCTCCTATCTCCCTCACCCTTCACCCTATCTCCCTCACCCCTTCTCCTATCTCCCTCACCCTTCACCATCTCCCTCCCCCTTCACTCCCTCACCCTTCTCCTACTCTCTCACCCTTCTCCTATCTCCTCACCCCTTCTCCTATCTCCCTCACCCTTCTCCCTATCTCCTCACCCTTCTCCTATCTCCCTCACCCTTCCCCCTATCTCCCTCACCCCACCTATCCCCTCACCCTTCACCCTATCTCCCTCACCCTTCACCCTATCTCCCTCACCCTTCACCCTATCCCTCACCCTTCACCCTATCTCCCTCACCCTTCTCCCTATCTCCCTCACCTTCCCCTATCTCCCTCACCCTTCACCCTATCTCCCTCACCCTTCTCCTATCTCCCTCACCCTTCTCCCTATCTCCCTCACCTTCACCCTATCCCCTCACCCTTCACCTATCTCCTCACCCTTCCTTTTCTCCTCACCCTTCACCTATCTCCTCACCTTCACCCTATCCCCTCACCCCTTCACCTATCTCCCTCACCCTTCACCCTATCTCCTCACCCTTCACCCTATCTCCTCACCTTCACCCTATCTCCCTCACCCTTCTCCCTATCTCCCTCACCTTCACCCTATCTCCCTCACCCTTCACCCTATCTCCTCACCCTTCACCCTATCTCCCTCACCCTTCACCCTATCTCCCTCACCCTTCACCCTATCTCCCTCACCCTTCACCCCTATCTCCCTCACCCCTTCACCCTATCCCCTCACCTTCACCCTATCTCCCTCACTCCCTATCTCCCTCCCCTTCACCCTATCTCCCTCACCCTTCACCCTATCCCTCACCCTTCACCCTATCCCCTCACCCTTCACCTATCTCCCTCACTTCTCCCTATCTCCCTCACCTTCACCCTATCCACACCCTTCACCCTATCTCCCTCACCCTTCACCCTATCTCCTCACCTTCACCTATCTCCCTCACCCTTCTCCTATCTCCCTCACCCTTCACCCTATCTCCCTCACCCTTCTCCCATCTCCTCACCCTTCACCTATCTCCCTCACCTTCACCCTATCTCCCTCACCTTCCTCCCTATCCCCCTCACCCTTCACCCTATCTCCCTCACCCCTTCACCCTATCTCCCTCACCCTTCACCCTATCTCCTCACCCTTCACCCTATCTCCCTCACCCTTCTCCCTATCTCCCTCACCTTCACCCTATCTCCCTCACCCTTCACCCCTATCTCCTCACCCTTCACCTATCTCCCTCACCCTTCACCCTATCTCCTCACCCTTCACCCTATCCCCCTCACCCTTCACCCTATCTCCCTCACCTTCACCCTATCCCCTCACCCTTCTCCTATCTCCTTCAGTATTTATACCAACTATATAGTCTTAAATAATTTCTGCAAACATTAAATAAAAATATATTGTAAAAAAATTATATGTGAAAATTATAACAAAAATGTGATAATTATAAAAAAATTATGTAATTATAAAAAAATTATATGTGATAATTATATAAATAAATAATATGTGATAATTATAAAAAAAATATATATATAAAAATCTAAATTATTTTTTATTTATTTAGAAAAAGAAATATTTGAGTTTGTTTACATAGTCATACAAGCATCTAAAAGTTATTGTAATTATTTTTATTTAGACTTTATAAAGGCGTTAATGAATTACGTTATTATAGACATACAGACATATACAGTATATCTATCTATATCTATCTATCTATCTATCTATCTATCTATCTATCTATCTATCTATCTATTCGTGTGAAAAATAAAACAGACGTAATTCAAGCGTAAATTATATAATACATCAAATTAATGTTGAGATAAATAGATAACTAGATATCGTCAGTGAGAAAGAGAGAAGAGAAGAGAGAGTGAGATAAGAGAGAGAGATAAAGAAGGAAGGTGTACCAAGCAAGTGAAGGCAGGTGGGCTCGAGCTTCGGAAGTTCTGGACATCTCTTTACCTTGTTAATTATCTCTCTCTCTCTCTCTCTCTCTCTCTCTCTCTCTCTCTCTCTCTCTCTCTCTCTCAGAAAGACACGAGCGTCGTCTATTGTCGTCTAAACCCGGTTATGCATACACACACACACACACACACACACACACACACACACACACACACACACACACACACACACACACACACATTTTCGTATTGACCGACTTATCCCGTTCTGGCTCAAGTCGTGTTCTGCTTTGTGACGCAACGATAGATAGATATAGTAATATATAGATAAGGAAGAAGATAAATTCTAGAAGAAGAGGAATAGATTCAGAGAGAAGAGAGAGATAATCAGCTTTGCTACACAGCAATATTTAATATTATCCGCCACTATAATAAAGGGATCTCTTGTATAAACAAAACGTTCTTGTTTAATAAAATAATAATAATAATAATAATAATAATAATAATAATATATGTATTAATATGTATGTAATAATAGTATATGTAATAATATTGTGTGTGTGTGTGTATTAATATTATTATTATTATTAATATATCTTATTATTATCATTATTACTATTATATTAGTTCCATTCCACCTCCTCCACCGACTCATCTCTCAAGTTCCTCGCCAGACTCCTCAGTGCTTTCTCATTATTCATACTTCCCAAGCTCACCTGCCTGGTCTTACCGTAGTGCCACACGGGAACTACTCCTGTAGAGTGTAAGGGGCATACAGGTTATTCTCTCCCCTTCCTACTCCACATATCAAGAAGCGCTCAACACACTGACCCTCTCGGCTCTCTCTGATCATCACCACGACCTCATCTGTAAGTCTGAGGAGTAACTTCTTCACCATCCTCGACACCGGCTCCTGCTCTCACCAGAGATCCCTCGTCTACTAATTGCTGTTCAACACCACAACCGCATCCAGCCTATACGGCCACTTACTGATCGTTATAAGAACAGCCCAGTCCCAACCATTGTAAAAATTATCAACAACTCGTAGTTAACTAGTGTGTTCCTCCTATCTGTCTTTTGTATTGTTACTATGTTTAAATTGCTCGTTAAATAACCTCCTGCCGCCCTGTACAGGATTTATACCACATTATTTATTCAATTATGTAGTGTAACCCACACGAACACTCACCCCCAGCCACCCAGCCACCCACCCAACCACTCACCACCCACCCAACCACCCAGCCACCCCCAACCACCCAACCACCCAGCCAACCACCCAGCCAACCAACCACCCAGCCACCCAACCACCCAGCCACCCACCCAACCACCCAGCCCCAACCACCCAGCCACCCACCCAACCACCCAGCCACCCAACCACCCATCCACCCACCCAACCACCCAGCCACCCAACCACCCACCCAACCACACACCCACCCAACCACCCATCCACCACCCAACCACCCAGCCACCCAACCACCCAGCCACCCACCCAACCACCCAGCCACCCACCCACCTCACCCACCCAACCACCCAGCCACCCACCCAACCACCCACCCAACTACCCATCCACCCCACCCAACCACCCAGCCACCCAACCACCCAGCCACCCCTCCACCCACCCAACCACCCAACCACCCACCCACCCACTCACCCACCCACCCACCCAACCACCCACCCAACCACCCAACCACCCACCCAACCACCCAGCCATCCGTTTTTGTGCTTTTTGCTGCTAATTTTTCCACTCAGCTTCACAAGATGCACAGTTACCTGGGGACTAATTATATCATTACCCAAGTTAAACACCTAATTAATGGTGCAGGTAAATTAATCTCTCAGGTAATTCATTAGAGGTGAGTCTACTTGTTGGAGTATGACTTGTATTAGAGAGGACAGTTTGTTGTGTTGGTAAGCCTGGTGTTGTACAATTGTTGTGGTGGTAGGCCTTTTTGTGTACCTTTTGTGTGTTAGTACCTATTTGTTACTGTGAATGTACCTGTTGTGGTAGTAGGCCTGTTGTTGTGGTGGTAGGCCTGTTGTTGTGTTGGTAGGCCTTTGTTGTGTGGTAGGCCCTATTGTTGTGTTGGTAGACCCTGTTGTTGTGTTGGTAAGCCTGTTGTTGTGGTGGTAGACCGTTGTAATAGTGGTTTATTTATTGGTAGGCCTGTTAAAAATTTGAATCATGTTAAGGTTTATTATTGTGTATTATTATCATTATTATTATTATTATTATTATTATTATTATTATTATTATTATTATTATTATTATTATTATTATTATTATTATTATTGTATTATTATTATCTGTCTGTCTCTCTCTCTCTCTCTCTCTCTCTCTCTGTCTATCTGTCACTAACCAATATAGACAGGAAGGATACTACCAACACCCCTCTGTTTACCTCAAATGATACAGTTTTACTTTGCCGTCTATCCTTCTCTTCTCGTCAACAAAAGACTGTGTACGTTGAACTTATTAAGCGCCGGAACAGCAGTTGATCACTAGCGCATGAGCATTGTCCAGCTGTTAAGTGCTATTGATAGTTAGGTCATTACCGACAGGAGTATCGTTAACAATAGTCCTGTCATGAATGTACAGGACAAAGGCTTCAGTCTGGCAGCTAAAAAGAAAAAAAAATTCACGATTCTGTAGCCGCAGACGTCTGTTGATTTTGCATATCCCTCCTCCTTCCCACCCCTTCACCCCTCCTCCCCTTCCCACACCCCTTCACCCTCCTCCCCTCCTTCCCTCACCCCTTCACCCTCCTCCCCCTTCCCACACCCTACACCCTCCCTCCTCCTTCCACACCCTTCACCCTCCCTCCTCCTTCCCACACCCTTCACCCTCCCTCCTCCTTCCCACACCCCTTCACCCTCCTCCCCTTCACACCCTCACCCTCCACCCCTTCCCACACCCTTCACCTCCCTCCTCCTTCCCACACCTTCACCCTCCTTCCTCCTTCCCTCACCCCTTCACCCTCCTTCCTCCTTCCACCCCTTCCTCCTCCCCCTTCCCACACCCTTCACCCTCCCTCCTCCCCCACACCTTCACCCTCCCTCCTCCTTCCCACACCCCTTCACCCTCCCTCCTCCTTCCACCCCTTCACCCTCCCTCCTCCTTCCACACCTTCACCCTCCCTCCCCTTCCCACACCCTTCACCCTCCCCTCCTCCTTCCCCCCTTCCCCTCCCTCCCCTTCCACACACCCCTTCACCCTCCCTCCCCTTCCCACCCCTTCACCCTCCTCCTCCTTCCCACACACCCCTTCACCCTCCCTCCCCTTCCACACCCCTTCACCCTCCCTCCCCTTCCCACACCTTCACCCTCCTCCCCTTCCCACACCCCTTCACCCTCCCTCCCCTTCCCACCCCTTCACCCTCCCTCCCCTTCCCACCCCTTCACCCTCCCTCCTTCCACACCCCTTCACCCTCCCTCCCCCCCTTCCACACCCCTCACCCTCCCTCTTCCCTCCTTCACCCTCCCTCCTCACCCCACCCTTCCCTCCTCCTTCCTCCTTCACCCTCCTCCCTCCTTCCCTCACCCCTTCACCCTCCTCCTTCACTCCCCTTCACCCTCCCTCCTCCTTCCCACCTTCACCCTCCCTCCTCCTTCCCACACCCCTTCACCCTCCCTCCTCCTTCCACACCCCTTCACCCTCCTCCCCTTCCCACACCCCTTCACCTCCTCCTCCTTCCACCTTCACCCTCCTCCCCCTTCCCACCCTTCACCCTCCCTCCTCCTTCCCTTCCCTTCACCCTCCACTCCCACACCCCTTCACCCTCCCTCCTTCACCCCCTCCCTCCTCCTTCCCACACCCTTCACCCTCCTACCCCTTCCCCCACCCCTTCACCCTCCTCCTCCTTCCACACCTCCCTCCTCCTTCCCTCACCCCTTCACCCTCCCTCCTCCTTCCTCCACCCCTTCACCCTCCCTCCTCCTTCCTCTTCCCCTTCACCCTCCCTCCTCCTTCCTTCACCCTCCCTCCTCCTTCCCACACCCCTTCACCCTCCCTCCTCCTTCCCACACCCTTCACCCTCCTCCTTCACACCCTTCACCCTCCACTCCACTTCCCACACCCTTCACCCTCCCTCCTCCTTCCCTCACCCCTTCACCCTCCCTCCTCCTTCCCCCCACCCTTCACCCTCCTCCTCCTTCCCACCCCTTCACCCTCCACTCCTCCTTCCCACACCCCTTCACCCTCCCTCCTCCTTCCCACCCTTCACCCTCCCTCCCCTTCACCCTTCACCCTCCCCTCACTCCTTCCCACACCCTTCACCCTCCACCCCTTCACACCCTTCACCCTCCCTCCTCCTTCCCTTGCCCTTCACCCTCCCTCCCCTTCCCACACCTTCACCTCCTGCCCCACCACACCCTTCACCTCCTCCTCCTTCCACCTTCACCCTCCCTACCCCTTCCCACACCCCTTCCCCTCCCTCCTCCTTCCCACACCTTCCCTCCTCCTTCCCTCACCTTCACCCTCCCTCCTCCTTCCTCACCCCTTCACCCTCCTCCTCCTTCCCTCACCCCTTCACCCTCCCTCCTCCTTCCACACCCTTCACCCTCCCTCCTCCTTCCCCTTCACCCTCCCTCCTCCCCACACCCCTTCACCCTCCCTCCCCTTCCCACACCTTCACCTCCTCCCCTTCCCTCACCCCTCCTCCTCCTTCCCTCACCCCTTCACCCTCCTCCTCCTTCCCTCCTTCACCCTCCCTCCTCCCCTTCCACACACCTTCACCCTCCTTCACTTCTTCCCACACCCCTTCACCCTCCCTCCCCTTCCCACACCTTCACCCTCCCTCTCCTTCCACACCCCTTCACCCTCCCTCCTCCCCTCCCTTCACCCTCCTCCTCCTTCCCACACCCCTTCACCCTCCCTCCCCCCTTCCCACACCCTTCACCCTCCTCCTCCTTCCCTTACCCCTTCACCCTCCCTCCCCCCTTCCCACACCCCTTCACCTCCTCCCCAACCCCACACCCTTCACCCTCCTCCCCCCTTCCCACACCCTTCACCCTCCCTCCTCCTTCCCACACCTCCTCCTCTCTTCCTCCCTTCACCCTCCTCCTCCTTCCCACCCTTCACCCTCCTTCCTCCTTCCCACACCCCTTCACCCTCCCTCCCCCTTCCCACACCCCTACTTTCCTCCTCCTTCCCACACCCTTCACCCTCCCTCCTCCTTCCTCACCCTTCACCTCCCTCCTCCTTCCACCCTTCCCTCCTCCCCTTCCCACCCTTCCCTCCTCCACATTCCCACACCTTCACCCTCCTCCTCCTTCCCTCACCCCTTCACCCTCCTCCCCCTTCCACACCTTCACCTCCCTCCCTTCCCTCACCCCTTCACCCTCCTCCTCCTTCCCACCCCTTCACCCTCCCTCCTCCTTCCCTCACCCCCTTCACCTCCCTCTCCTTCCCCACCCCCTTCACCTCCCTCCTCCTTCCCACACCCCTTCACCCTCCCTCCTCCTTCCCACACCCCTTCACCCCCTCCTCCCCCTTCCCCCTCACCCCCCCTTCACCCTCCCTCCTCCTTCCCACCCTTCACCCTCCCTCCTCCCTTCCCCACACCCCCTTCACCCTCCCTCCTTCCTTCCCTCACTCCCCTTCACCCTCCCTCCTTCCCACACCCCCTTCACCCCTCCCTCCCTCCTCTTCCCACACCCCCTTCACCCTCCCTCCTCCTTCCCACACCCCTTCACCCTCCCTCCTCCTTCCCACACCCCCTCCCCTCCCTCCTCCTTCCCACACCCTTCACCCTCCCCTCCCCCTCTCCCACACACCCCTTCACCCTCCCTCCTTCCCACACTCTCACCTCCCTCCTCCTTCCCCCACCCTCCTCCTTCCACCCCCCTCACCTCCCCCCCCCCCTTCCCACACCCCCTTCACCCTCCCTCCCCTTCCCACACCCCCCTTCACCCTCCCTCCCTCCTTCCCACACCCCTTCACCCTCCCTCCTCCTTCCCTCACCCCTTCACCCTCCCTCCTTCCCTCACCCCTTCACCCTCCCTCCCCCTTCCCACACCCCTTCACCCTCCCTCCCCCTCTTCCCACACCCCTTAACCCTCCCTCCTCCTTCCCACACCCCCTTCACCCTCCCTCTCCCCCTTCCCCACACCCCTTCACCCTCCCCTCCCCTTCCCACACCCCTTCACCCTCCCCTTCACACCCCTTCACCCTCCCTCCCCCTTCCCACACCTTCCCCTCCTCCCCTTCCCACACTCCTTCACCCTCCCTCCCTCCCTTCCCACACTCTTCTCACCCTCCCCTCCCCCCTTCCCACATTCCCTTCACCCTCCCTCCCCCTTCCCACACTCCCCTTCACCCTCCCTCCTCCTTCCCACACCCTTCACCCCTCCCTCCTCCCCCCTTCCCACTCCCTCTCACCTCCCCCTCCTCCCTTCCCACACCCCCTTCACCCTCCCTCCCTCCTTCCCACACCCTTCACCCTCCCTCCTCCTTCCACACCCCTTCACCCTCCCTCCTCCCCTTCCCACACCCCCTTCACCCTCCCTCCTCCTTCCCACACCCCTTCACCCTCCCTCCTCCTTCCCACACTCCTACATAACGTACAAACACACACAGTAACACACCTCAACACTCATACAAACACGACCAATATAATGATACAAACACACAGCAAACACAACAACACACCACAACACACCACAACACACAACCAAACACGACGTATATAACGCAAACACACACAGTAACACACAACACACACACCACAACACACCACAACACACCCCAACACCCATACAAACACGACCTACATAATCTCTAAACACACACAGTAACACACCGCATCACTATACAAACACACCAATAACCAAACACACATGCACACCGCAACACTCAACAAACACGACCAATTACGTACAACACACACAGTAACACACCTCAACACTTCATACAAACACGACCAACATAACGTACAAACACAGTAACACACCCAACATTCATATAAATACGACCAACATAACTACAAACACACACAGTAACACACTGCAACACTCAAAACGACAACATAACAAAACACAAGTATACACAACATATACAAAACGACCAACATAATTACAAACACACACAGTACACACAACACATTACACATAACACACCATAACACACCGCAACACTTCATACAAATACCCAACATAACGTACAAACACACACAGTAACACACCGCAACACTCATACAAACACGACCAACATAACAACTGATTCCATTTCTCCACTTAAACTTCTCACACTACCATAAAACACGCAGTATTTGACATTGAAAATATGGATACCATTTCAATTTCCACTAGTAGGCTACTTTACTGTTTGTGTTGGGGTGAACAGAGGTGTTTGGTGATGATGAGAAGCAGTGGGCGGCGTGTGTGTGTGGGCGTGGCGTGTAGTGGCGGCGTAGTGGGCGTGGCTGTGGCGGGTGTGGCGGTGTAGGTGGGGTGTAGGTGGTGTAGTCGCGTGGGTTGTGGCGTGGCGCGTGGCGTGTGGTGCGTGTGCGGTGTGTAGGCGTGGCGTGTAGTGTGGGCGTGGCGTGTAGTGCGTGTAGTGTGGGTGTGGTGTGTGAGAGACACCAGGAATATAAAACCCAACCTAACCTAACCCTAACCTAACCTCACCCAACCTAACCCAACCTAACCTAACCTAACCCAACCCAACCTAACCTAACCTTACCTAACCCAACCTAACCTTACCTAACCCAACCTAACCCAACCTTACCTAACCTAACCTAACCTTACCTAACCTAACCTAACCTAACCTAACCTAACCTAACCCAACTCCAACCTAACCTTACCTAACCCAACCCAACCCACCTACCTAACTCCAACCCAACCCACTTCCCAACCCAACCTAACCCAACCCAACCTAACCCAACCTAACCCAACCTAACCTAACCAACCTAACCTAACTCAACCTAACCTAACCTAACCTAAGCGTTCGTACAAAACACACTACCTCTCAAAAGATATAAAATAAATGAAAATATTAACTATTAAAATGGTCACCAGTTTCAATTACTCTAAGGCTAAGTAAATTTATCTCCTCGGGGGAAAAAAACACAAGCAAAAACACACAGAAACAAACACAAAACACAGACATAACACACAAAACAAACATAACACACACCACACAAAAACAAGAAACACATACACACACACACACACACACACACACACTCACAAACACAAAAAACACAAAAACACAGAAAACACAAACACAACTTTCCCAAAACAAATAAAACACACACAAACATACATAAAACACAAAAACAAACGTAAATAAACATTAATATTAAATCAACATGGAACCAACAGCAGCCATTATTTTAACAGAGTCGTAATGAATTAATCCTATGTTATCTATATAAATTGTAATTTTAGATTATGTGTGTGTGTGTGTGTGTGTGTGTGTGTGTGTGTGTGTGTGTGTGTGTGTGTGTGTGTGTGTGTGTGTGTGTGTGTGTGTGTGTGTGTGTGTGTGTGTGTGTGTGTGTGTGTGTGTGTGTGTGTGTGTGTGCATGTGTGTGTGTGTGTGTGTGTGTGTGTGTGTGTGTGTGTGTGTGTGTGTGTCGGTCAGGCAATGTTTAATTACAAATCTGTCAGAAAATAAAATATAATTTGAAATATTAAAGAATTAATTAATATCAATGCAATAAATTGTAATGTATAGCTTATAAAAAAATAGTTAAAGAAATATGATGAAAGTGAAATATGTAATAATCTACATATGAATTATATTAATACTACTAATTACTGTAAGGTCTGAGGGTTGGCGACCACGGCCCACCACCACGGTCCACCACCAGGCCCCAGCCACGCCACCGGCCCACCACCGGCCCCAGCCCACCCCGCCCCCACCCGCCCAACAGCCACACCACGGCCCCACCACGCCCACCACCACGGCCCACCACCACGGCCCACCATTATGATCATTGGGAAATATACATAATTATTGATGAATGAATGGATACGGACTATAAAATTATACATTGATTATTGTTAAGAGTTATACACAAGGAGGGAGAGAGAAGGAGGGAGGGAAGGAGGGAGAAAGAGAAGGAGGAAAGGGGGGGTAGAAGAGGGTGGGAAATAGAGAAGGAGAGATGGAGTGAAAGAAGCCAGGTAGGGAGGTAGGGGAGAGGGGGGAAGAGGGAGAGAGAGAAAGAGGGAAGGAGAGAAGGGAGGAGGGAGAGAGAAGGAAGGAGGGAGAGAGAGAGAGAGAGAAGGGAGGAGGGAGAGATAGAAAGAGGGACGGAAGGAGGGAAAGATAGAGAGAAGGAGGGAGGGGAGAGAGAGAAGGGAAAAAAAAAAAAAGGGAGGAGAGAGAGAAAGAGGGAGGGAGAGAAGGGAGGAGGAGAGACAGAGGAAGGGGACGGAAGGAGGAAAGAGAGAGAAGGAGGGGGAGAGAGAGAGGAGGGAGGAGAGAGAGAAGGAGGGAGGAGAGAGGGAAGAGAGAGAGAAGGAGGGAGGGAGAGAGAAAGAAGGAGGGAAGGAAAGAGGGGGAGAGAGAGAAGGAAGGAGGAGAGAGAAGGAAGGAGGGAGAGAGAAGGAAGGAGGAGAGAGAGAGAGAGAAGGAAAGAGGGAGGGAGAGAGAGAAGGAGGAGGAAAGGAGGGAGGGAAGGAGAAGAGAGAGAAAAGCTGGAAGGAGAGAAGGGAGGAGGAGAGAGAAGAAGGGGACGGAAGGAGGGGAAAGAGAGAGAAGGAGGGGAGAGAGAGACGGAGGAGGGGAGAGAGGGAAGGAGAGAGAGAAGGAGGAGGGAGAGAGGAGGAGGGGAAGGAGGGAGGGGAGAGAGGGAGGGAGAGAGAGAGAAGGAGGGGAGGGAGAGGAAGGAGGGAGGGAGAGAGGGACGGAGAGAGAGAAGGAGGGAGGAGAAGGAGCGAGGGAGAGGAAGGAGGGGGAGAGAGAGAGGAGGGAGAGAGAGAGAAGGAGGGAGGAGGGAGGGGAGGAGGGAGAGAGAAGGAGGGAGGGGAGGGAGGGAGAGAGAAGGAGGGAGGGAAGGAGGTAGAAGGAAGGAATATACAGAAACACTCTCACCACATCATGATATTTTTTCTCCTAAACAGAAATAAATTTTCAAAATCTCACACATTCTCCCTGGGTCTATTCATCTATCTATCTATCTATCTATCTATCTATCTATCTATCTCTGTCTGTCTATCTATCTATCTATCTATCTATCTATGTCTGTCTGTCGATCTATCTATCTATCTATCTGTCTGTCTGTCTGTCTGTCTGTCTATCTATCTATCTATCTATCTATCAACTATCAATTCTTTCAACTGTGTAAAAAGAACAGGAAAGTGCCAAGACAAATGTAGAAATTACTAACAAGGTGCGGGTAAGTACTACACAGTACACACAGGTTGGTATTATTTTTTATTGCCTGGGACAGTACCTGAGACAGTGCCTGGGATAGCGCCGGGGACAGTGCCTGGAACAGAACCTAGGACAGTGCCTCGGACAGTACCTGGGACAGAACCTGGGACAGAACCTAGGACAGTGCCTAGGACAGAACATGGGACAGTGCCTGAGACAGTGCCTGGGATGACGCCAGGGGACAGTGCCCTGGAACAGAACCTGGGACAGTGCCTCGGACAGTACCTGGGACAGAACCTGGGACAGAACCTAGGACAGTGCCTAGGACAGAACATGGGACAGTGCCTGGGACAGTGCCTGGGATAGCGCAGGGGACAGTGCCATGGAACAGACCTCAAGACAGTGCCTCGGACAGTACCTGGGACAGAACCTGGGACAGAACCTAGGACAGTGCCTGGGACAGAACATGGGACAGTGCCTCGGACAGTACCTGGGACAGAACCTGGGACAGAACCTGGGACAGTGCCTGGGACAGAGACATGGGACAGTGCCTGGGACAGGTGCCTGGGATAGCGCCGGGGACAGTGCCTGGGACAGTACCTGAGACAGTGCCTGGGATGGCGCCTGGGACAGTGCCTGGGACAGAACATGGGACAGTGCTCGGACCAGTACCTGGGACAGAGACCTGGGACAGAACCTGGGACAAGGCCCAGGACAGAACATGGACAGTGGGACAGTCTGAAGCCCGGGACAGTGCCTGGGACAGGACGGACAGTGCCTGGGACCAGGCGCCGGGGACAGTGCCTGGGACAGAACATGGGAGGTGCCTCGGACAGTACCTGGGACAGAACCTGGGACAGAACCTAGGACAGTGCCTGGGACAGAACATGGGACAGTGCCTGAGACAGTGCCTGGGAAAGCGCCGGGGACAGTGCCCTGGGACAGAACCTAGGACAGTGCCTCGGACAGTACCTGGGACAGAACCTGGGACAGTGCCTGGGACAGTGCCTGGGACAGAACATGGGACAGTGCCTGGGACAGAACATGGGACAAGTGCCTGGGACAGAACATGGGACAGTGCCTGGGACAGTGCCTCCGGACAGAACCTGGGACAGTACCTGGGACAGAACCTGGAACAGAACCTGGGACAGTGCCTGGGACAGAACCTGGGACAGTGCCTGGGACAGAACCTGGGACAGTACCTGGGACAGAAACTGGGACAGTGCCTGGGACAGAACATGGGACAGTGCCTGGGACAGAACCTGGAACAGAACCTGGGACAGTGCCTCGGACAGAAACTGGGACAGAGACCTGGGACAGTGCCTGGGACAGAACAGGGACAGTGCCTGGGACAGTGCCTGGGACAGAACCTGGGACAGTGCCTCGGACAGAAACTGAACAGAACCTGGAACAGAACCTGGGACAGTGCCTGGGACAGAACCTGAGACAGTACCTGGGACAGTGCCTGGGACAGAACCTGGGACAGTGCCTGGGACAGTACCTGGGACAGAACCTGGG
Organism: Homarus americanus; assembly: GCF_018991925.1. Lineage (NCBI taxonomy): Eukaryota > Metazoa > Arthropoda > Malacostraca > Decapoda > Nephropidae > Homarus > Homarus americanus. The sequence continues at coordinate 19,242 of NW_024741487.1, forward strand.
ACAGTACCTGGGACAGAACTCAGGACAGTACCTGGAACAGTGCCTGGGACAGAACCTGGGACAGTGCCTGGGACAGTACCTGGAGAGTACCTGGGACAGAACCGGACAGTGCCTGGGACAGAACCTGGGACAGTACCTGGAACAGAACCTGGGACAGTACCTGGGACAGTGCCTGGGACAGAACCTGGGACAGTACCTGGGACAGAACCTGGGACAGTGCGGACAGAACATGGGACAGTGCCGGGACAGTACCTGGGACAGAACCTGGGACAGTGCCTGGACAGAAACTGGAACAGAACCTGGGACAGTGCCGGGACAGGACCTGGGACAGTACCTGGGACAGTGCCTGGGACAGAACCTGGGACAGTGCCTGGGACAGTACCTGCAGATACCTGGGACAGAACCTGGGACAGTACCTGGGACAGAACCTGGGACAGTGCCTGGAACAGTGCCTGGGACAGAACCTGGGACAGTGCCTGGGACAGTACCTGGGAGAGTACCTGGAAGAACCTGGGACAGTACTGGGACAGAACCTGGGACAGTGCCTGAGCAGACCTGGGACAGTGCCAGGACAGAAACTGGGACAGTGCCTGGGACAGAACCTGGGACAGTACCTCGGACAGAAACTGGGACAGAACCTGGGACAGTACCTGGACAGAAACTGGGACAGAACCTGGGACAGTGCCTGGACAGAAACTGGGACAGAACCTGGGACAGTACCTGGGACAGTACCTGGGACAGAACCTGGGACAGTACCAGGAACAGTACCTGGGACAGAACCTGGGACAGTGCCTCGGACAGAAACTGGGACAGAACCTGGGACAGTACCTGGGACAGTACCTGGGACAGTACCTGGTGTTGTGAGCCAAAAATAAGGCCATTTATGGATATTTCTGGTTTTACTGTGGTTTGCATCTAAATTAAAATAGAGAATTTCCCAAATAAAACTTACGATACTTTTATTACGTGAGGAGAGAAAAGTACATTAATATTACTTATGGTAGAAGGAGGTGTACGTGTGTCTTGTCCCGGTTGGTTAAATCTTAAAAAAAAAAAATGGTAATTCATGAAAAATCTGTAATATTTTAGCAAAACTTTCATAAAAAAATATATAATTTGATTTCATATTTTTACATTAAATAAAAAAAAATTACTCGTTATTTGTTATATATTGTTGTTGATACATGATTTATTTTTTATATTTGCTATTTTATATTATATATATATTCTAACCTTTCCTGTTTTGTTTTTTTATATGAAAAGGGTAAAAATAATCCTTTGAGTTTCGTTCAGCAGAAAAATATAAACCATTTTAAAAGTTTTTCATTTGAATCTTATTAAGCAAAAAACTACATATTTTTTCTACAATTTTCCCAGACTTTTTTTTTAATATCAAGAAAATTAAATAATATTTGCGTCGTATTCTGTTCACAAAAATAACTAAAGCTTAGAACAGGAACAAACTTTCGTTACTCTGAAGAACAAATGGAACAAAGTCAGTTGTTAATGATATGTTCATTAATAACATGAGTGAGTTAATTATCCACTAATGGTAATTAAATGAGTAGTGATTAATTGATGACATTATTTACACCTTTATTCTTTATTAAAAAAAACACGATATTTAAACGAAGAGACAGACATCAGCTGATTGGTGTAATTAACCTGAATACTAAAGGCTTCTGGTGCACCTGTGTGTGTGTGTGTGTGCGTGTGTGTGTGTGTGTGTGTGTGTGTGTTTGACGTTGCGGATGTACACCTTGCCACACAATAATTACCCCCTCACACCCCTCGTTCAGTTAACACTCTAAATGATGGGATTAATTTTCACAATACAATCAGAAAATACATCTAATATTCTATATCTTTCAACGTAATGGCATCTAACGTATTAAGCATTCGACTAGTGACTATTAGACGAGTTGGTGACGTTGATGCCATGACACCAACCGAATCCGAATCCGAATCCGAATCCTAAACCGAATCCGAATCCCTTACTCGAAGCCGCCGTCCACCAGGCACAAGAGGGACAACACCAGACAAATAAATTCATTTCTCTCCCACAAAAACAGGAGGAGAAACATCAACACCAATTATAGCACTATTTACCTTCCGTCACAACACACGCCAAAATCATTAAGGGTCAAAATTGATGTTAATTTAACCCATTACGAAAATTAATGTTCACACGACACAAGAAATGTTTTAGTTCCTCCTAATAACCAATAAAAAAAACACGAAAAAAAGAATTAATGTCTTTGTATCTGGTACTAATGTGTTTGGTTGACATAGCTGGGGTGGTGGGTGGTGAGGTGAGATGAGGTGGTGAGTGAGGTGAGGGTGGTGGGTGGTGAGGTGGTGGGGTGGTGAGGTGAGGTGAGGTGAGGTGGTGAGGTGAGGTGGTGAGTGAGAGTGAGGTGGTGAGGTGAGGTGGTGAGGTGGTGGTGGTGAGGTGAGGTGAGGTGAGGGTGGTGAGGGTGAGGTGAGGTGAGGTGGTGAGGTGAGTGAGGTGAGGTGGTGAGGTGGGGTGGTGAGGTGAGGTGGGGGTGAGGTGAGGTGAGGTGAGGTGGTGAGGTGAGGTGGTGGGGTGGTGAGGTGGGGTGGAGAGTGGGGTGGTGAGGAGTGAGGTGTGGTGGGGTGAGGTGGGGGTGGTGGTGGGGGTGGGGTGGTGGGGTGGTGGAGGTGGTGGGGAGGGTGGAGGGTGGTGAGGTGGGGGAGTGAGGGGTGGAGGGTGGTGAGGTGAAGGGTGGGGTGGAGGTGGTGAGGAGTGAGGTGGAGGTGGTGAGGAGGTGAGGCGTGAGGTGGAGGTGGTGGAGGTGAGGTGGGAAGACATATCGAGTGGGAGATTTCGAGACATAGGAGAGATAGAGACCATTGGTCCTCAGGCCTCTGAGTTGCCAGTTCGTCCCATAGCCGCTCTACCATCGGTCCTCAGGCCTCTGAGTTGCCAGTTCGTCCTTATAGCCGCCTCTACCATTGGTCCTCAGGCCTCTGAGTTGCCAGTTCGTCCTTATAGCCGCTCTACCATTGGTCCTCAGGCCTCTGAGTTGCCAGTTCGTCCTTATAGCCGCTCTACCATTGGTCCTCAGGCCTTTGAGTTGCCAGTTCGTCCTTATAGCTGCTCTACCATTGGTCCTCAGGCCTCTGGGTTGCCAGTTCGTCCTTATAGCCGCTCTACCATTGGTCCTCAGGCCTCTGAGTTGCCAGTTCGTCCTTATAGCCCGCTCTACCATTGGTCCTCAGGCCTCTGAGTTGCCAGTTCGTCCTTATAGCAGCTCTACCATTGGTCCTCAGGCCTCTGAGTTGCCAGTTCGTCCTTATAGCCGCTCTACCATTGGTCCTCAGGCCTTTGAGTTGCCAGTTCGTCCTTATAGCCGCTCTACCATTGGTCTCAGCTCTGAGTTGCCAATTCGTCCTTATAGCCGCTCTACATTGGTCCTCAGGCCTCTGAGTTGCCAGTTCGTCCTTATGCGCTCTACCATTGGTCCTCAGGCCTCTGAGTTGCCAGTTCGTCCTTATAGCCCATCTCATTGGTCTCAGGCCCTGATTCCAGTTGTCTATAGCCTCTACCATTGGTCCTCAGGCCTCTGAGTTGCCAGTTCGTCCTTATAGCCGCTCTACCATTGGTCCTCAGGCCTCCTGAGTTGCCAGTTCGTCCTTATAGCCGCTCTACCATTGGTCCTCAGGCCTTTGGTTGCCAGTTCGTCCTTATAATTACCATTGGTCCTCAGGCCTCTGAGTTGCCAGTTCGTCCTTATAGCCGCTCTACCATTGGTCCTCAGGCCTTTGAGTTGCCAGTTCATCCTTATAGCCGCTCTACCATTGGTCCTCAGGCCTCTGAGTTGCCAGTTCGTCCTGCCGCTCTACTTGGTCCTCAGGCCTTTGAGTTCCAGTTCGTCCGTATAGCCGCTCTACCATTGGTCCTCAGGCCTTTGAGTTGCCAGTTCGTCCTTATAGCCGCTCTACCATTGGTCCTCCAGGCCTCTGAGTTGCCAGTTCGTCCTTATAGCCGCTCTACCATTGGTCCTCAGGCCTCTGAGTTGCCAGTTCGTCCTTATAGCCGCTCTACCATTGGTCCTCAGGCTGAGTTTGCCAGTTCGTCCTTATAGCTGCTCTACCATTGGTCCTCAGGCCTCTGAGTTGCCAGTTCGTCCTTATAGCCGCTCTACCATTGGTCATAAGGCCTTTGAGTTGCCAGTTCGTCCTTATAGCCGCTCTACCTTTGGTCCTCAGGCCTCTGAGTTGCCAGTTCGTCCTTATAGCCGCTCTACCATTGGTCCTAAGGCCTTTGAGTTGCCAGTTCGTCCTTAAAACCGCTCTACCATTGGTCCTAAAGCCTTTGAGTTGCGTGTTACGTCCTTATAGCGCTCTACCATTGGTCATAAGGCCTTTGAGTTGCCAGTTCGTCCTTAAAGCCGCTCTACCATTGGTCGCCGAGTTGCCAGTTCGTCCTTATAGCCGCCTCTACCATTGGTCCTAAAGCCTTTGAGTTGCCAGTTCGTCCTTATAGCCGCTCTACCATTGGTCCTAAAGCCTTTGAGTTGCGTCGTCCTTATAGCCGCTCATTGGTCATAAGGCCTTTGAGTTGCCAGTTCGTCCTTAAAGCCGCTCTACCATTGGTCATAAGGCCTTTGAGTTTACCAGTTCGTCCTTATAGCCGCTCTACCATTGGTCCTAGCCTTTGAGTTGCCAGTTCGTCCTTATAGCCGCTCTACCTTGGTCCTAAAGCCTTTGAGTTGCGTGTTCGTCCTCATAGCCGCTACCTTGGTCATAAGGCCTTTGAGTTTGCCAGTTCGTCCTTAAAGCCGCTCTACCATTGGTCATAAGGCCTTTGAGTTGCCAGTTCGTCCTTATAGCCGCTCTACCATTGGTCCTAAAGCCTTTGAGTTGCGTGTTCGTCCTTATAGCCGCTCTACCATTGGTCCTCAGGCCTTAGAGTTGCCAGTTCGTCCTTATAGCCGCTCTACCATTGGTCCTCAGGCCTTAGAGTTGCCAGTTCGTCCCTATAGCCGCTCTACCATTGGTCCAAGCCTTTGAGTTACCAGTTCGTCCTTATAGCCGCTCTACCATTGGTCCTAAAGGCCTTTGAGTTGCCAGTTCGTCTTATAGCCGCTCTACCATTGGTCCTAAGGCCTTTTGAGTTGCCAGTTCGTCCCAAAAGCCGCTCTACCATTGGTCCCTAAGGCCTTTGGAGTTGCCAGTTCGTCCTTAACCGCTCTACCATTGGTCCTAAGGCCTTTGAGTTGCCAGTTCGTCCTTAACCGCTCTACCATTGGTCCTAAAGCCTTTGAGTTGCGTGTTCGTCCTATAGCCGCTCTACCATTGGTCATAAGGCCTTTGAGTTGCCAGTTCGTCCTTAAAGCCGCTCTACCATTGGTCGTGAAGGCCTTTGAGTTAGTTCGTCCTTAAGCCGCTCTACCATTGGTCCTAAGGCCTTTGAGTTGCCAGTTCGTCCTTAAAAACCGCTCTACCATTGGTCGTAAGGCCTTTGAGTTGCCAGTTCGTCCTTAAAGCCGCTCTACCATTGGTCCGTAAGGCCTTTGAGTTGCCAGTTCGTCCTTATAGCCGCTCTACCATTGGTCCTAAGGCCTTTGAGTTGCCAGTTCGTCCTTATAGCCTCTCTACCATTGGTCCTAAGGCCTTTGAGTTGCCAGTTCGTCCTTATGGCCGCTCTACCTTGGTCATAAAGGCCTTTGGTTGCCAGTTCGTTCTTATAGCCGCTCTACCATTGGTCATAAGGCCTCTGAGTTGCCAGTTCG
>NW_024741487.1:30000-42661 GCF_018991925.1 Homarus americanus
TTAACCTAACCTAATCTAACCTAACCTAACCTAATCTAACTTAACCTAACCTGACTAAATTTAATTTAACCTAACCTAACATAACTTAAGCGGAGTTCCCCAAGGCTCAGTACTTGGACCATGATTATTTATTATATACATAAACGACATAGATATCGGCGTAGACAGCAACATAAGTAAATTTGCTGATGACACTAAAATAGGACGTGTAATTAAATCTGACGAGTACTCGGCAAAACTACAGGAAGATCTAAACAAATTTTTCGAATGGTCGGAAAAATGGCAGATGAAATTTAATGTGGACAAATGTAAAGTACTCAGTATAGGAGATGTAAACAGAGAAGCCAGATATTAGATGAACAACGTTGTTATAGAGAAATCAGACTGTAAGAAAAATTTAGGAGTAATGATAAGTAGGAACCTTAAACCAAGACAACAATGTGTATTTGCTCGAAACAAGGCTAATAAAGTACTTGGGTTCATACAAAGGCGTGTTAGTTACAAGACTAGCATGGTCATCCTAAAACTATATCTTGCGCTTGTGAGACCTCACTTGGATTACGCAGTTCAGTTTTGGTCACCGTATTACAGAATGGATATAGAATCCTTGGAAAGAATTCAGAGGAGAATGACAAGACTAATCCCGGGCATTAGGAACCTTGAGTACAGAGACAGGTTAAAGCATCTTAATTTGCACTCCCTCGAGAGACGTAGAGTGAGGGGCGACATGATAGAGGTGTATAAATGGAAGTCAGGGTTAAACAAAGGTGATATAACAAAGGTACTTAAACTATCCAACCAGGAGCGAACTCGTAGCAATGGCTTTCATTAACAAATTTAGATTTAGGCGCGAAATAGGTAAACACTGGTTTGGAAATAGAGTAGTGGATGAGTGGAACAAGTTACCAAACATCACCATTAACTCGAATACGCTGGATAGCTTCAAAAATAGGTTGGATGGATATATGAGCGATAGGGGTTGGGTGTAAACGGGGCTGCCCAGTATGGGCCAATAGGCCCGCTGCAGTTTCCTCCATTTTTATGTAATAAACCTCAAATGAACCTAACCTAACCTAACCTAGCCTAACCTAACTTAACCTAACCTAACCTAACCTAACCTAACCTAACAAATGTAACTGAAGTTAATCTAACCTACTTCAGATAAACCTAGCCTAACCTAACATAAACCTAATATAACCTAACCTAACTTAAATTACCATAACCCAAACCTAACTTGACCCTAAACCCCCACCCCACCCCACCCCACCCCCTAGGCCGCATTAACCCCTTCACCGAGTGTCACGCACTTGCCATTTTATTCTGGTTACCGCCAGACCATTTTATTCAGTTTAGGGTAACCTCCCGCTGTGAAAGGGTTAAGGTGTTAAATCACCAAGAGAAATAAACATTACTGCCTAATATTCAGTTGACAGGTAAAATTGTACAAACATTTACACACGGGAGAAACTTATGATAAACTGTGTACACACTAGTCAGCGGCATTAGGTCATGACACATATTTTACGTGTAGAGATTTGGGAGCGAGATAGTATGTATAAAATTGATGTGTAAATATTGTACATATGATGATACTGTTGGGTAATGTTTGGAAGTACATATTGGGGAGAGGCTTGTAGCGTGTTGCATGTGTACATGAAAGTGAATCTGATATGAAGGTAATCTACACACGCACGTACACACAAACTTACAGACACACCCATACATACATACTACTGTACACACATTATTATTATTATTATAGTAAAATTGTGAAATGGGAGTTTACTGTAGTGGTGAAGTGGATACAATGCTCGCCTACTGTACCAGAAGTCGGTAAGTGAAGGCAGTCGAGTGTTAAGTTAACTTTAACCTGGTTCTTGCGTGAGTGTTATGTTAAACTCTGAGTGGCATTGATGAAGAAGACATTGACCTGATTCACAATATTTCCCAAATTCTTATTCATTCACGAGTATTTCTATAGCTCAAGGAATATTTTATTTATCTTCAGCCTACAAGTAATGTTTCTCTCGCTGCAGTATATATATTACCGTCAAAAATATTCCTTGCAGTAGTGAGGCTGAAGTGCCGTAATGAGGTGCCACAGTGCCAGGCCCGGTCATCACTCTGTTATCATGACCGGTATTTTGACGCTCAGAAGAAATTGGTGTGTGTGTGTGTGTGTGTGTGTGTGTGTGTGTGTGTGTGTGTGTGTGTGTGTGCCGGGAATATTGAGTCTCTCTTAGTTTCTCTGTCTACCTGTCTTCTCTCTCTCTCTCTCGTTCTCTCTCTATTTATCATTTTCTATCCATTTATCTCTCTATACAAACACTAGAGAGAGAGAGAGAGAGAGAGAGAGAGAGAGAGAGAGAGAGAGAGAGAGAGAGAGAGGCAACAGCTTGTAAAATACATAAATGACAATTCGTTCCTCAATAATTAATTAACAACTGTACTACATTACATAACTGACATTAATTACTCTAGCAAATGTTAGAGGCTTTTCTTATAACACAGGGAATTGACGTGACTCGATCTGAAATAATAGTTTAATTACGAATATTATAACTCAAAAACTCTATACTGAAATCTATATTGATAAACATCGATTAATTTTATAGGTAAAAAATAAATAAATAAATCGTACGTCTGGCAGCACATCTTTGGTTGCTATGGGAACCTGACTGGCGGCCCAAACTATCGTACAGCATAGGGGTTAATCAGCTTATGCCTGTTATTGTTTACCAGTCGTACTATATATTAACACTAGTAAATAATAATAAAAAAAACACGTCTCTTTTTCTATCTCTCCTATCCATTAAAATATCTTTACCATAATAATAATAATAATAATAATAATAATAATAATAATAATAATAATAATAATAATAATAATAATAATAATAATAATAACAATAATAATAATAATAATAATAATAATAATAATAATAACAATAATAACAACAACAACAACAACATACCTAATAACACCATCAGCAGAATAACAAGAACACTAATAACACTAATAAAGAACAGACATTTGTTCATATAATTTAGACCAATATAACGTAACTAACTGCTATATATATAAGTTATGTTATAATGGGACAATATTGTGAACGATTAGGTGGAGAGAGAGAAAAAAAAAAAATAGTGATATAAAAATATAAAAAAATGAAGACAGAATAAGATAGATAGATAGATAGATAGATAGATAGATAGATAGAATATGTAGATTGACTCCTCACAACTATTATAAAATACCCATAACCTAACTAACAAGCCAATATGCAAATCAGTGTTAAATGTGTGTGTGTGTGTGTGTGTGTGTGTGTGTGTGTGTGTGTGTGTGTGTGTGTGTGTGTGTGTGTGTGTGTGTGTGTGTGTGTGTGTGTGTGTGTGTGTGTGTGTGTGTGTTGGTCGAAAAAAATCCTTTCGTAATTACCTGGTAGACAGATCCTTCCCCCTGTCTCTCCTCGTTCCTCCTCTCTCTCTCCTCCTCCTCCTTCCCCCTCCTCCTCTCTCTCTCTCTCTCCTCCCTCCTTCCCTCACTCCCCTCCCCTTTCCCTCCCACAACCACCCACCTCACACCACTAATAATAACCTAATAGGTCAGTAAGTTAAGAATACCTAGAAAAAAAAACTCTATCACACGTTATTACAATAATTTCATGCAATTTGTCGATTAAATTCCTTTATGATGCTTTATGTTGTGTGCTTGATGGTGAATTTTGGACATTAAAGAAAATTACTGTGAAAAATATTACCCATGATAATGTTCCTTTATCCTTAGTTTTATCCGTCAAGATAATAATTATTTAAGTATCCTAACAGCTCTTCGCGTTGTTTACATTCTGGTTTACAAACATGCGGCGTGGTCCGTGATTCGTATCCACCAATCACGGTTGAGTTTCATAGTTTATGTTAAGTATCCCCCACGAATCATAATCGAGATTTAATTATGATTTTTAATATGACCAGGATCAAGGTTCTGAGGTTGATGAAGGTTCTGAGGGTTGATCAAGGTTCTGAGGGTTGATCAAGGTTCTGAGGGTTGATCAAGGGTCTGAGGGTTGATCAGGTCTGAGAGGTTGGTCAAGGTCTGAGGGTTGATCAAGGTCTGAGGTTGATCAAGGTCTGAGGGTTGATCAAGGTCTGAGGGTTGATCAAGGTCTGAGGATTGATCAAGGTCTGAGGGTTGGTCAGGTCTGAGGGTTGATCAAGGTCTGAGGATTGATCAGGTCTGAGGGTTGATCAAGGTCTGAGGTTGATCAAGGTCTGAGGTTGATCAAGGTTCTGAGGGTTGATCAAGGTCTGAGGGTTGATCAAGGTCTGAGGGTTGATCAAGGTCTGAGGTTGATCAAGGTCTGAGGTTGATCAAGGTATGAGGTTGATCATGGTCTGAGGTTGATCAAGGTCTGAGGTTTGATCAAGGTCTGAGAGTTGATCAAGGTCTGAGGTTGATCAAGGTCTGAGGTTGATCAGGTCTGAGGTTGATCAAAGTCGAGAGGGTTGATCAAGGTCTGAGGTTGATCAAGGTCTGAAAGATTGATCAGGTCTGAGGGTTGATCGAGGTTGAGGGTTGATCAAGGTCTGAGGGTTAATCAAAGTCTGAGGGTTGATCAAGGTCTGAGGGTTGATCAAGGTCTGAGGTTGATCAAGGTCTGAGGGTTGATCAAAGTCTGAGGGTTGATCAAGGTCTGAGGTTGATCAAGGTCTGAGGTTGATCAGGTCTGAGGGTTGATCAAGGTCTGAGGTTGATCAAAGTCTGAGGTTGATCAAGGTCTGAGGATTGATCAAGGTCTGAGGATTGATCAAGGTCTGAGGGTTGATCAAGGTTCTGAGGTTGATCAAGGTTCTGAGGTTGATCAAGGTCTGAGGTTGATCAAGCCTGAGGTTGATCAAAGTCTGAGGGTTGATCAGGTCTGAGGTTGATCAAAGTCTGAGGTTGATCAAAGTCTGAGGGTTGATCAAGGTCTGAGGTTGATCAAGGTATGAGGATATCATGGTCTGAGGGTTGATCAAGGTCTGAGGTTGATCAAAGTCTGAGGGTTGGTCAGGTCTGAGGTTGATCAAGGTCTGAGGTTGATCAAGGTTCTGAGGGTTGATCAAAGTCTAAGGGTTGATCATGGTCTGAGGTTGATCAAGGTCTGAGGGTTGATCAGAGTCTGAGGTTGATCAAGGTCTGAGGGTTGATCAAGGTCTGAGGATTGATCAAAGTCTGAGGGTTGAGGTTATTTTTCTTTGGTGAAAGATAAAAAACAAAGTTATCTGTAAATTTTGTCGTATCTCAGAGCGAAGGTTCGACGCTATGACCTTGCCAAGACTGGCTGCAACAAGGCCACACCTGACTACGTTGTTCCTCGAACACTCTTACAGATTAGGACCCAAATCCGCCGCAAACAGAGAAGCTCGGGAAACATCCCCTGGACTCCCCGCCCACATGGTACGATGTCCTCCGTAAACTTCCTGACTTCGTACGTCTACGGGAAGGGTCGCGGAAAGGGGACGTGATTGCTGCCCGTATCATCATTGGGTATGACTTTGCTTGGAGATTGGTATCCCACATCCCTGAGCAACGCTCTTGTGCGTTATGCAGAAGACCCGACAGCCACACCCTTATCCACTACCTCCTAAGATGTCCCCACACAACGCTTCCGTGACGCCTGCTGGACCACCACTCGACCCTGACGGAACACGATGATCCTCCCAATACTGGCCAGATATTTTTAAATAATATTAATTATGTGTTAAAGGAACATCTTCCTTCTAAGCTTTAGTAAGCCTTTATAATATTTATACTGTATATACTTGTGACACTCGCCAGATGCTTCTGGTGTCATTGGCCTGAGGTACCTAGTGACAGCACTAGGATCCCCTTCCTCTATCAAAGAATAAACAATTGAAATTGAAATTGAATTGAAGGTTCGACGCGACTTTGGTCATAATTACTGAAGAACCTTTTACTGGGATTCTATCTTTAGTGTGGTAACTAAAGCAAGCAGGTCAAATGTGTTCATACATCACCATTTAGTAACAAAAAGACCATGAACAATCTAACCTAATGTAATCCATCCCAATCAAATCTATGTTGACTCAACTTCTTAACCTAACCCAACCCAAATTAACCTAACAAAATCAACCCAAAATACCAACTTAAAATAGCCTAACTTAATCAACCCAACCTACTTGAGCTAATCAGCAACCCTAACCTAATGTAACCCATCCCAATCAAATCTATGTTGACTCAACCTAACAACTAACCCAACCCAAATTAACCTAACTTAATCCAACCCAAAATCGCCAACAATCCAACCCAACCTACCGGAGCTAATCCAACCCAGCAACCTAATGTAATCCATCCCAATCAAACCAATGTTGACTCAACCCTAACCTAACTTAACCCAAATTAACCTAGCAATCAGCAACCTACCCGGAGCTAATCCAGCCCAACCTAACCTAATGTAACCCATCCCAATCAAATCTATGTTGACTCCTACCTAACCTAACTTAACCCAAATTCTAACTTAATCCAACCCAAAATAGCCCCTCAATCAATCCAACCTACTGGGCTAATCCAACCCAACCTAATGTAATCCATCCCAATCAAACCTATATTGACTCAACCTAACTGAACCTAACCCAACCCAAATTAACCTAACTTAATCAACCCAAAATAGCCTAACAATCCAACCCAACCTACCGGAGCTAATCCAGCCTAACCTAATGTAATGCATCCCAATCAAATCTGCCTCAACTAACTTAACCTAGCAACCCAAATTAACCTAACTTAACCTAACCCAACCCAACCTGCCGGAGCTAATCCGACCAACCTACACCCAGACTAATCCAGCCCAACCTACACCGGAGCTAATCACCCAACTCCGGAGCTAATCAACCCAACCTACACCGGACTATCCAACCCAACCTAACCCTAATCTACCATCCAGATAGCGTTAGTGTATTTATGCCTCGGTTGTATTACATGAGCTTCATCTTCAGGAGACTCACAACACGCAGTCATATATACACAAACCTTTACGGTACATAAGCCGGGCATTCAGCTAAGAGCGTGTAGTACAAGGGAGGAGGGAGGAGGAGGAGGGAGGGAGGGAGGGAGGGAGGAGGAGGAGGGAGAACTATGTTTTGATGTTGATATCAACTTGAGGATTGACTTAGTAGACATCAAAGTGAATAACTCTACTGTGTGTGTGTATGTGTGTGTGTGTGTGTGTGTGTGTGTGTGTGTGTGTGTGTGTGTGTGTGTGTGTGTGTGTGTGTGTCTGTGTATGTGTGTGTCCGCGCGCACAGGGTGGTGTAATGCGTCTAGTGTGGCAGCACTGCTTGCTCTCTCTCACTTTCAGCTACCGCCACTAGCTAGCCCTCGTGACGAACAAGGAAGCAAATTGTATAAGTCTTCCCCTGCCCAGTACACAGCCTCCTCACCATCAAGACTCCTGCCTCCTCGTGGCAACACACGGTAACTAGGTGCCTCGTGGGCCCAAGCTAGACCAGCGGGGATCTCAGGCAAGTGGGCCCCAGAGGACGGTGCATGAGCCCACTGGCATGTGGACACGTTCTGTCGTGTACCGACCACTGCCCTGCCTTGCACATTAACCTTGGCAGGTATAAGGCTACAGGAGCCCGCATTAGGCAGACATGCTTACAGAGCTCCAACAAGACCCAACGGCAGGTGTACGGAAGAGGTGACCACCATGGGAATCCAACGAATCCGACTACACTGTGCATGAAGGCAATGCCTGATGAACAGTACAAAGACGAAACCCAACAAACTGGGCTATCAGCAGTTCATTGCAACTCTCCTCTCCCAGTGGTTTGTAACACTTGCACCACTGGACCAGGAAAGGAGAGGCCAGGTATATGAGTTTGCAGCCTGCACTCCTACCTCACCACATAAAACAATTCACGTGCAGCTATTATCCATCTCCACATTATATTTCTCATCATCAAAACCTCTATCCCCACAAAAGTCCCATGGCGACAGACGAATGGCGACGAGGACAGGCAGAGATGACTGCCGGGAGTCTCTAGTCACAGCTCTACACATGGGGGGCACAGATAAGATGGTCGTTTATGCACTGGGATCTAGGCAGCAGTCCAATCAGGTCCTGTCTGTGCGACTGAGCAGCCCTTTCGAGGAGCCTGCACCCCACGGAGGGCCGAGAAGGTGTCTACATAGCCAACCTGACTGGACCCGCAGTAAGGTCATCCTTATACGGTCGAAAACAACCATAGTCACAGATCCAAACAAAGACAAACTATAACAACCTCTTATGGTCGCTGCATGGAATGGGACCCTTCTGAGATACTGGCACAAATGAGCGTCTGAAAGAAAAACCTCCTTTGGCAAGAGCTGGCTAGGTATAACATGGACATAGCAGCCATTAGTGAGTCCCGGCTCCCTGCTGCGGAGAGAAACTGCATTTATGGAGTCGGCTTTGCCATCCGCCAACACATCCTACACAGGCTAACTGAAATGCCTCATGGGATCAACAGCCTGAAGACGCTTCGAGTCCCAGTGAATCACTCACGTCATGCCTTCTTCATCAGTGCATACGCCCCGACACTGGATGCTGAGGATGACACCAGGAGGCAACATGCCCAGCCTTGACAGAGTGCTAACCTCTATCCCCAGAGAAGATAAGGTTGTGCTCCTTGGTGACTTCAATGCCAGAGTTGGCATAGATGCTGACATTTGGCAGGGAATCATAGGGAGAAATACCAGCTTAATAGCACTACCCTCTCAAATGTTACCCACTAACGGTGTCTCGGCTCCCACCTGTCCACCACCGTAGACATCGATGAAGAGATTCAACATTAGATCAGATGTGCATCTCAAGCCTGTGGCAGACTCCATACTCGTGTCTTCAGCTGTAGGGAGCTGAAACTATCTACAAGCTGTATAGGCGGTCCTACACCTACTATATAGCAGCGAGACTTGGGTCACGTGGGGAGCACCTCAAGGCACTTGAAAATACTTACCAACATAGTCTACGTTCCATCCTCCGAGTTCACTAGTAAGACCAGAGAACAAATGCCAGCATTCTTGCTGACACTAACGGAGGAGCATCGAGGCTACCATTGTCCATGAAGAACTCGCTGGACTGGCCATGTTACCCACATGGACGACAGTAGACTGCCAAAGCAGCTACACAATGACTAACAAATAGTAAGCAGCTGTCGGACACTGAAAGGTGTAAGGATAGTCTTAAGACAAACCTGAAAAACTGCCATCGACCCCCTCACCTGGGAGACGATTACACCACACTGTAACGCTTGGAGGAGCACCACACGAGAAGGTGTCACTAATTTCTATTTGGCCGACTGCAAACCGAGGCAGACATGCACCAACGGCGGAAAGATGCTAACGCCGCCACTCCCACACTAGATGTAGCCCTCCACACGTGCAACATCTGTGGACGACCCTGTCGGTCCCGTATCGGCCTCTCGAGTCACCTCAGAGATCATTGTATCATAGGTGGGTGATCGTCACTCTCGATTCGAATGACAGCAAAATAGTAGTAATGTGTTATTGTGTGTGTGTGTGTGTGTGTGTGTGTGTGTGTGTGTGTGTGTGTGTGTGTGTGTGTGTGTGTGTGGCCACCTCCTTATCCATCTTTGTCTACCTTCTCTCTGTTATCTGTTTCTTCTTAATATTATTCTCCATTTGATTATCTACCTGTTTCTGTCTGTCCGTCTGTGTTTGTTTTTTCTTTCCTTCTGTCCATTCTTCTCTTTTATGTATAACCTCTTCCACCTCTTCCTCACCCTCTCCTCCTCCTCCCCTCCTCCTCCCCCCACCTCCTCCTCCCCTCCTCCTCCTCCTCCACCTCCTCCTCCCACCTCCTCCTCCCCCCACCCCTCCTCCTCCCCTCCTCCTCCTCCTCCACCCCTCCTCCTCCACCC
Organism: Homarus americanus; assembly: GCF_018991925.1. Taxonomy (NCBI): domain Eukaryota; kingdom Metazoa; phylum Arthropoda; class Malacostraca; order Decapoda; family Nephropidae; genus Homarus; species Homarus americanus. Next base: position 39,922 of record NW_024741487.1, read on the forward strand.
TCCTCCCCCCACCCTCCTCCTCCACCCTCCTCCTCCCCCACCCTCCTCTCCTCCCACACCCCCCTCCTTATCCTAACAAGATCCTCATTATACAACCTTATTCGAGGCTAGAAAGATAAGTTAGTTCTCTCCCCCTCTCCTGCCCCTCTCCCTCTCCTCCCCTCTCACTCCCCCTCCCCCTCTCCTCCCCCTCTCCCTCCCCTCCCTCTCCTCCCTCTCCTTCTCCTCCCCTCTCACTGCCCCTCTCCCTCTCCTCCCCCCTCTCACTGCCCCTCTCCCTCTCCTCCCCCTCTCCTGCCCCTCACCATCCCCTCCCTCTCCTGCCCCTCACCATCCCCCTCCCCCTCTCACTGCCCTCACCATCCCTCCCCTCTACTGCCCCTCTCCTTCTCCTCCCTCTCACTGCCCTCTCCCTCTCCTCCCCTCTCCTGCCCTCCCCTCTCCTCCCCTCTCCTCCCCCTCCCCCTCTCCTCCCCTCTCCTCTCCCCCCTCCTTTGGTCCGTCCGTCTATACATCCTTTTCACCCCCCCTTTCCTCTCCCTCTTTCTCTCTATATCTCCTTTTCTCCCTTTTCTCAATTTGTCTCTCTCTCTTTTTTCTCACTCACTGCTGCATATTCTCTCTCTCTCTCTCTCTCTCTCTCTCTCTCTCTCTCTCTCTCTCTCTTCTCTCCCTCTCTCTCTCTCTCCCTCTCTGTGATGATGGTCGTTTCCTTCCTAATGGGTTATGATGGTCAAGATATATCACCCCACCTCGAATCGTGCATCTCTCTCTCTCTCTCTCTCTCTCTCTCTCTCTCTCTCTCTCTCTCTCTCTCTCTCTCTCTCTCTCTTTTCTGTTTCTCATTCTCTCTCTCTCTCTCTCTCTCTCTCTCTCTATCTTTATATCTCTTCCTCCTCTCATTCCTCTTTGTTCTATCTATCACCTAACTACCTAACTATCTACCTAACACCTAACTATCTAATTATCTATGTCTCCAACCCCTCCCTCACCACCCGACCCTCACTGTCACGACCACCGAGACTGTCACGACCACCGGGGAGACTGTCACGACCACCGGGGAGACTGTCACGACCACCGGGGAGACTGTCACGACCACCGGGGGACTGTCACGACTCACCGAGACTGTCACGACTACCGGGGAGACTGTCCGACCACCGGGGAGACTGTCACGACCACCAGAGACTGTCGACCACCGGGGAGACTGTCACGACCACCGGGGAGCTGTCACGACCACCGGGGAGACTGTCCACGACCACCGGGGACTGTCACGACCACCGGGGAGACTGTCACGACCACCGAGGGAGACTGTCACGACACCACCGGGGAGACTGCGACCACCGGGAGACTGTCACGACCACCGGGGAGACTGTCACGACCACCGAGACTGTCACGACCACCGGGGAGACTGTCACGACCACCGGGAGACTGTCACGACCACCGGGGGCTGTCACGACCACCGGGGGAACTGTCACGACCACCGGGGAGACTGTCACGACCACCGGGGAGACTGTCACGACCACCGGGGAGACTGTCACGACCACCGGGGAGACTGTCACGACCACCGGGGAGACTGTCACGACCACCGGGGAGACTGTACGGCAGATCACGTGGGTTGAAATAGATAGATAGATGAATAGATGAATAGATAGATAGATAGATAGATAAAATGAATAGAAATATAGATAGTAAAAATATAAAAAAATATTAAAAATTCAGTGAACAGACAAATAGAAATGTAAATGAGAGAGAGGCAAAAGATTCACTGACTAGCTCAATCTAGGGGGAGAGACAGGGGAGAATGACTGTATAGAGATAGAGTGATCTATTATTATCTCTTGAGCCTGGTGGTGTGAGGGCTGTAACCTCTCTCTCTCTCTCTTCTTCCTCCCACCGCCTCCATCTCTCTCTCTCTCTCTCTCTCTCTCTCTCTCTCTCTCTCTCTCTCCTTCTCTCTCTCTCTCTCTCTCTCTCTCTACCTCTATCACTCTCTCTCCTTCCTCCCACCCCCCCTCTCTCCCTCTCTCTCTCTCTCTCTCTCCTTCCTCCCACCTCTCTCTCTCTCTCTCCTTCCTCCCACCCCTTTATCTCTCTCTCCTTCCTCCCACCCCTCTATCTCTGCCTCTCTCTCTCCTTCCTCCCACCCTCTCTCTCCTTCCTCCCACCCCTCTCTCTCTCTCTCTCTCTCTCCTCCTCCCCCCCCTCTCGCCATCACATCATTAAAAGTTATCATCAAGTAAGCGGTACTTGATGGTGGTGCTTCAGAGGCGGCAGGTAAGGAAGGTGTTATTGATCTGAATACTGTATAGTGCTGACACAGGTGTAAATTAAACTCAAAATAAACATATATGTATCTTTTGGTCTGTGTGTGTGTGTGTGTGTGTATGTGTGTGTGTGTGTGTGTGTGTGTGTGTGTGTGTGTGTGTGTGTGTGTGTGTGTGTGTGTGTGTGTGTGTGTGTGTGTGTGTGTGTGTGTGTGTGTGTGTGTGTGTGTGTGTGTGTGTGTGTGTGTGTGTGTGTGTGTGTGTGTGTACAAAAAAGCAGCCCTTATTAAAAAAAGGCAATTAATCGACACTAAGAAACAATATGATGAGAAGACCGATAATTGGGAGGTAGAGTGTAACTCCCAGGTGATGACAGTGAGTAAAATAATACAATATCATCTCCACATTAGCCACTGTATTCCATCAGTTGGTGTTTAATCCTTACAGCTATTAAAAACTTTGACTACGCATATTTT
>NW_024741488.1:0-16971 GCF_018991925.1 Homarus americanus
CGGCTTTAAAACACGAGGATCCATATATATTTCATTAGCCCAATAAAGCACGCGGACTTCTACACATAATCAACGCCTCACCCAATCAGGATTTGAAACCACGATCTTATAATTGTGACCGGGGAACGCTACGTCTGGGCCACCAGGACAATAAAAGCAGTCCTAGACACTGCTATATTTCATACAAAGCCTGTTCAAAGAGCTTATGGCGCCGTGAACCTCTCATGGGGACCACCCATGCCGCTTAGGTGATCAGAGCAACGTTTTACCAAATGCGGCTTCGAAACACGAGGATCCATATATATTTCATTAGCCCAATAAAGCACACGGACTTCTACATATAATCAACACCTCACCCCACCATGATTTGAACCCACAATCTTATAATTGTGACCGGGGAACGCTACCTCTGGGCCACCAGGACAATAAAAGCAGTCCTAGACTCTTCTATATTGCACACAAAGCCTGTTTAACGAGCTAATGGCGCCGTGAACCTCTAATGGGGACCACCCGTGCCGCTTAGATGATCAGAGCAACGTTTTACCAAATGCGGCTTCGAAACACGAGGATCCATATATATTTCATTAGCCCAATAAAGCACGTGGACTTCTACATATAATCAACACCTCACCCCACCAGGATTCGAACCCACGATCTTTTAATTGTGACCGGGGAACGATACCTCTGGGCCACCAGGACAATAAAAGCAGTCCTAGACTCTGCTTTATTTCACACAAAGCCTCTTCAACGAGCTTATGGCGCTGTGAACCTCTAATGGGGACCATCCGTCCCGCTTAGGTGATCAGAGCAACTTTTTACCAAATCCGGCTTCGAAACACGAGGACCCACATATATTTCATTAACCCAATAAAGCAAGCGGACTTCTACATATAATCAACACCTCACTTCACCAGGATTCGAACCCACGATCCTTTAATTGTGACCGAGGAACGCTACCTATGGGCCACCAGGACAATAAAAGCAGTCCTAGACTCTTCTATATTTCACACAAAGCCTGTTCAACTAGCTTATGGCGCTGTGAACCTCTAATGGGGACCATCCGTGCCGCTTAGGTGATCAGAGCAACATTTTATCAAATCCGGCTTAGAAACACAAGGATCCATATATATTTCATTATCCCAATAGAGCATGCGGACTTCTACATATAATCAACACCTCACTCCACCAGGATTCGAACCCACGATCTTATAATTGTGACCAAGGAACGCTACCTATGGGCCACCAGGACACTATAAGCAGTCCTAGACTCTGTTATATTTCACACAAAGCTTGTTCAACGAGCTTATGGCGCTGTGAACCACTATAGGGACCACCCGTGCCGCTTAGGTGATCAGAGCAACGTTTTACCAAATGCGGCTTCGAAACACTAGGATCCATATATATTTCATTAGCCCAATAAAGCACGCGGACTTCTACATATAATCAACACCTCACCCCACCAGGATTTGAACCCACGATCTTATAATTGTGACCGGGGAACGCTACGTCTGGGCCACCAGGACAATAAAGGCAGTCCTACACTCTACTATATTTCACACAAAGCCTGTTCAACGACCTTATGGCGCCATGAACCTCTAATGGGGACCGCCCGTGCCGCTTAGGTGATCAGAGCAACGTTTTACCAAATGCGGCTTCAAAACACGAGGATCCATATATATTTCATTAGCCCAATAAAGCACGCGGACTTCTACATATAATCAACGCCTCACCCCACCAGGATTTGAAGCTACGATCTTCTAATTGTGACCGGGGAACGATACCTCTGGGCCAGAAGGACATTAAAAGCAGTCCTAGACTCTGCTATATTTCACAAAAAGCCTGTTCAACGAGCTTATGGCGCTGTGAACCTCTAATGGGGACCATCTGTCCCGCTTAGGTGATCAGAGCAACGTTTTACCAAATCCGGCTTCGAAACACGAGGACCCACATATATTTCATTAACCAAATAAAGCACGCGGACTTCTACATATAATCAACACCTCACTTCACCAGGATTCGAACCCACGATCTTATAATTATGACCGAGGAACGCTACCTATGGGCCACCAGGACGATAAAAGCAGTCCTAGACTCTGCTATATTTCACACAAATCCTGTTCAACGAGCTTATGGCGCTGTGAACCTCTAATGGGGACCATCCGTGCCGCTTAGGTGATCAGAGCAACGTTTTACCAAATCCGGCTTAGAAACACAAGGATCCATATATATTTCATTATCCCAATAGAGCACGCGGAGTTCTACATATAATCAACACCTCACTCCACTAGGATTCGAACCCACGATCTTATAATTGTGACCGAGGAACGCTACCTATGGGCCACCAGGACACTATAAGCAGTCCTAGACTCTGTTATATTTCACGCAAAGCCTGTTCAATGAGCTTATGGCGCTGTGAACCACTATAGGGAACCACCGTTACCGCAGGAGATCGAGCAACGTTTTACCAAATCCGGCTTGGAAACACGAGGATCCATATATATTTCATTAGCCCAATAGAGTAGGCGGACTTCTACATAAAATCAACACCTCACCCCACCAGGATTTAAACCCACGATCATATAATTGTGACCGGGGAACGCTATCTCTGGGCCTCCAGGAAAATAAAAGCAGTCCTAGACTCTGCTATATTTCACACAAAGCCTGTTCAGCGAGCTTATGTCGCCGTGAACCTCTAATGGGGACCACCCGTGCAGCAAGTTATCAAACAATTTTACCAACTCGACATCAAAACAGATCCATATATATTTCATTTTGACCAAATAAAAGCAAGCGGCTTCTACATATGATCAACACCTCACCTCACCAGGATTCGAACCCACGATCTTCTAATTGTGACCGGGGAACGCTACCTCTGGGCCACCAGGACAATAAAAGCAGTCCTAGACTCTGCTATATTTCACAAAAAGCCTGTTCAACGAGCTTATGGCGCTGTGAACCTCTAATGGGGACTATCCGTGCCGCTTAGGTGATCAGAGCAACGTTTTACCAAATCCGGCTTCGAAACACAAAGATCCATATATATTTCATAAGCCCAAAAGAGCACGCGGACTTCTACATATAATCAACACCTCACTCCACCAGGATTCGAACCCACGATCTTATAATTGTGACCGAGGAACGCTACCTATGGCCACCAGGACACTATAAGCAGTCCTAGACTCTACTATATTTCACACAAAGCCTGTTCAACGACCTTATGGCGCCATGAACCTCTAATGGGGACCACCGTACCGCTTAGGTGATCAGAGCAACGTTTTACCAAATCCGGCTTGGAAACACGAGGATCCATATATATTTCATTAGCCCAATAAAGCACGCGGACTTCTATATATAATCAACGCCTCACCCGACCAGGATTTGAAGCCACGATCTTATAATTGTGACCGGGGTGCCACTACCCTCTGGGCCTGGGACAATAAAAGCAGTCCTAGACTCTGCTATATTTCACACAAAGCCTGTTCAACGAGCTTATGGCTTAGCCAAGCCCTCTAATGGGGACCATCAAGTAACAACCGTTGATGAGCAACGTTTTACCAAATCCGACTTCGAAACACAAGGATCCATGTATATTTCATTAGCCCAATAGAGCACGTGGACTTCTACATATAATCAACACCTCACTCCACCAGGATTCGAACCCACGATCTTATAATTGTGACCGAGGAACGCTACCTATGGGCCACCAGGACACTATAAGCAGTCCTAGACTCTGATATATTTCACACAAATCCTGTTAAACGAACTTATGGAGCTGTGAACCACTATAGGGGACCACCCGTGCCGCTTAGGTAATCAGAGCAACGTTTTATAGAATGAGGCTTCAAAACACGAGGATCCATATATATTTCATTAGCCCAATAAAGCACGCGGACTTCTACACATAATCAACGCCTCACCCAATCAGGATTTGAAACCACGATCTTATAATTGTGACCGGGGAACGCTACGTCTGGGCCTGGGACAATGGCTTCAGTCCTAGACACTGCTATATTTCGCTGGCTTCATTCAAGAGCATATGGCACCGTGAACCACTATAGGTGACCACCCGTGCCGCTTAGGTGAACAGGACAACGTTTTACCAAATCCGGCTTGGAAACACGAGGATCCATATATATTTCATTGGCCCAATAAAGCACGCGGAATTCTACATATAATCAAGAACCTCACCCCACCAGGATTTGAACCCACGATCTTATAATTGTGACCGGGGAAAGCTACCTCTGGGACACCAGGACAATAAAAGCAGTCCTAGACTCTGCTATATTTCACACAAATCCTGTTTAACGAGCTAATGGCGCCGTGAACCTCTAATGGGGACCACCCGTGCCGCTTAGATGATCAGAGCAACGTTTTACCAAATGCGGCTTCGAAACACGAGGATCAATATATATTTCATTAGCCCAATAAAGCACGTGGACTTCTACATATAATCAACACCTCACCCCACCAGGACTCGAACCCACGATCTTTTAATTGTGACTGGGGAACGATACCTCTGGGCCACCAGGACAATAAAAGCAGTCCTAGACTCTGCTATATTTCACACAAAGCCTCTTCAACGAGCTTATGGCGCTGCAGAACTGTCAGGGATATCCATCCCTTAGGTGATCAGAGCAACTTTTTCAAATCAGCTTCGAAACGGGCCCCTTATGGCTGGTAACTGACCAAACGGCGGACTACATATAATCGGCTTTCACTTCACCGGGTTCAATTTGAATCTATAATTGTGACCGAGGAACGCTACCTATGGGCCACCAGGACAATAAAAGCAGTCCTAGACTCTGCTATATTTCACACAAAGCCTGTTCAACTAGCTTATGGCGCTGTGAACCTCTAATGGGGACCATCCGTGCCGCTTAGGTGATCAGAGCAACATTTTATCAAATCCGGCTTAGAAACACAAGGATCCATATATATTTCATTATCCCAATAGAGCACGCGGACTTCTACATATAATCAACACCTCCTCCGCAGGATTCCAGACCCACGATCTTTATAATTGTGACCAGGAACACGCTACCTATGGGCCACCAGGACACTATAAGCAGTCCTAGACTTTCTGTTATATTTCACACAAAAGCCTGGTTCAGCAAAACTTATGGCGCTGTGAACCTCTAATGGGGACCACCCGTGCCGCTTAGGTGATCAGAGCAACGTTTTACCAAATCCGGCTTCGATACACGAGGATCCATATATATTTCATTAGCCCAATAACGCACGCGGACTTCTACATATAATCAACACCTCACCCCACCAGGATTCAAACCCACGATCTTATAATTGTGACCGGGGTATGCTACCTCTGAGCCACCAGGACAATCAAAGCAGTCCTACACTCTACTATATTTCACACAAAGCCTGTTCAACGACCTTATGGCGCCGGGAACCTCTAATGGGGACCACCCGTGCCGCTTAGGTGATCAGAGCAACGTTTTACCAAATGCGGCTTCAAAACACGAGGATCCATATATATTTCATTAGCCCAATAAAGCACGCGGACTTCTACATATAATCAACGCCTCACCCCACAAGGATTCGAACCCACGATCTTCTAATTGTGACCGGGGAACGATACCTCTGGGCCACCAGGACATTAAAAGCAGTCCTAGACTCTGCTATATTTCACACAAAGCCTGTTCAACGAGCTTATAGCGCTGTGAACCTCTAATGGGGACCATCTGTCCCGCTTAGGTGATCAGAGCAACGTTTTACCAAATCCGGCTTCGAAACACGAGGACCCACATATATTTCATTAACCCAATAAAGCACGTGGACTTCTACATATAATCAACACCTCACCCACCAGGATTCAAACCCACAATCTTATAATTGTGACCGGGGTATGCTACCTCTGGGCAACCAGGACAATAAAAGCAGTCCTAGACTCTACTATATTTCACACAAAGCCTGTTCCAACGACCTTATGGCGCCATGAACTCTAATAGAGACGCCCGTGCCGCTTAGGTGATCAGAGGAACGTTTTACCAAATCCGGCTTTGAAACACGAGGATCCATGTATATTTCATTAGCCCAATAAAGCACGCGGACTTCTACATATAATCAACACCTCACCCCACACCAGGATTTGAACCCACGATCTTATAATTGTGACCGGGGAACACTACCTCTGGGCCACCAGGACATTAAAAGCAGTCCTAGACTCTACTATATTTCACACAAAGCCTGTTCAACGAGCTTATGGCACTGTGAACCACTATAGGGGACCATCCGTGCCGCTTAGGTGATCAGAGGAACGTTTTACCAAATCCGGCTTTGAAACACGAGGATCCATGTATATTTCATTAGCCCAATAAAGCACGCGGACTTCTACATATAATCAACACCTCCTTCGCAGGATTCGAACCCTGTCTTTACTAATTGTGACCGGGGAACGATACCTCTGGGCCACCAGGACATTAAAAGCAGTCCTAGACTCTGCTATATTTCACACAAAGCCTGTTCAACGAGCTTATGGCGCTGTGAACCTCTAATGGGGACCATCTGTCCCGCTTAGGTGATCAGAGCAACGTTTTACCAAATCCGGCTTCGAAACACAAGGATCCATATATATTTCATTAGCCCAAAAGAGCACGCGGACTTCTACATATATTCAACACCTCACTCCACCAGGATTCGAACCCACGATCTTATAATTGTGGCCGAGGAACGCTACTTATGGGCCACCAGGATACTATAAGCAGTCCTAAACTCTGTTATATTTCACACAAAGCCTGTTCAACGAAATTATAGCGCCATGAACCTCTAATGGGGACCACCCGTGCCGCTTAGGTGATTAGAGCAACGTTTTACCATATCCGGCTTGGAAACACGAGGATCCATATATATTTCATTAGCCCAATAATGCACTCGGACTTCTACATATAATCAACACCTCACCCCACCAGGATTCAAACCCACAATCTTATAATTGTGACCGGGGTATGCTACCTCTGGGCCACACGGACAATAAAAGCAGTCCTAGACTCTACTATATTTCACACAAAGCCTGTTCAACGAGCTTATGGCGCAGTGAACCACTATAGGGGACAACCCGTGCCGCTTAGGAGATCAGAGCAACGTTTTACCAAATGCGGCTTCGAAACACAAGGATCCATATATATTTCATTAGCCCAATAAAGCACGCGGACTTCTACATATAATCAACACCTCACCCTACCAGGATTTAAACCCACAATCTTATAATTGTGACCGGGGAACGCTACCTCTGGGCCACCAGGAAAATAAAAGCAGTCCTAGACTTTGCTATATTTCACACAAAGCCTGTTCAACGAGCTTATGGCGCCGTGAACCTCTAATGGGGACCACCCGTGCCGCTTAGGTGATCAGAGCAACGTTTTACCAACTGCGGCATCAAAACACGAGGATCCATATATATTTCATTTGACCAATAAAGCAAGCGGCTTCTACATGTAATTAACCTCACCTCGCAGGATTCAGACACGATCTTCCTAAATTTGACCGGGGAACTGCACCTGGGCCGCAGGACAATAGCAGTCTGGCTCTCTTCAAAAGCCTGTTCAACGAGCTTATGGCGCTGTGAACCTCTAATGGGACTATCCGTGCCGCTTAGGTGATCAGAGCAACGCTTTACCAAATGTGGCTTCGAAACCCGAGGATCCATATATATTTCATTTGACCATTAAATCACGCGGACTTCTACATATAATCAACACCTCACCCCACCAGGATTTGAACCCACAATCTTATAATTGTGACCGGGGGATGCTACCTCTGGGCCACCAGGACAATAAAAGCAGTCCTAGACTCTGTTATAAGCTACGAAAACTGTTCAACGAAAATTATGGCGCGCCATAAGACATAATGGGGACCACCGTGCGGCAGGTGATCAGGCAACGTTTTACCAAATGCGGCTTCAAAACACGAGGATCCATATATATTTCATTAGCCCAATAAAGCACGCGGACTTCTACATATAATCAACGCCTCACCCCACCAGGATTTGAAGCCACGATCTTATCATTGTGACCGGGGAACACTACCTCTGGGCCACCAGGACAATAAAAGCAGTCCTAGACTCTGCTATATTTCACACAAAGCCTGTTCAACGAGCTTATGGCGCCGCAAACCTCTAATGGGGACCATCCGTGCTGCTTAGGTGATCAGAGCAACGTTTTACCAAATGCGGCTTCGAAACACGAGGATCCATATATATTTCATTAGCCCAATAAAGCAAGCGGACTTCTACATATAATCAACACCTCACTTCACCAGGATTCGAACCCACGATCCTATAATTGTGACCGAGGAACGCTACCTATGGGCCACCAGGACAATAAAAGCAGTCCTAGACTCTTCTATATTGCACACAAAGCCTGTTTAACGAGCTAATGGCGCCGTGAACCTCTAATGGGGACCACCCGTGCCGCTTAGATGATCAGAGTAACGTTTTACCAAATGCGGCTTCGAAACACGAGGATCAATATATATTTCATTAGCCCAATAAAGCACGTGGACTTCTACATATAATCAACACCTCACCCCACCAGGATTCGAACCCACGATCTTTTAATTGTGACCGGGGAACGATACCTCTGGGCCACCAGGACAATAAAAGCAGTCCTAGACTCTGCTATATTTCACACAAAGCCTCTTCAACGAGCTTATGGCGCTGTGAACCTCTAATGGGGACCATCCGTCCCGCTTAGGTGATCAGAGCAACTTTTTACCAAATCCGGCTTCGAAACACGAGGACCCACATATATTTCATTAACCCAATAAAGCAAGCGGACTTCTACATATAATCAACACCTCACTTCACCAGGATTCGAACCCACGATCCTATAATTGTGACCGAGGAACGCTACCTATGGGCCACCAGGACAATAAAAGCAGTCCTAGACTCTGCTATATTTCACACAAAGCCTGTTCAACTAGCTTATGGCGCTGTGAACCTCTAATGGGGACCATCCGTGCCGCTTAGGCGATCAGAGCAACGTTTTATCAAATCCGGCTTCGAAACACTAGGATCCATATATATTTCATTAGCCCAATATAGCACGCGGACTTCTACATATAATCAACACCTCACCCCACCAGGATTTGAACCCACGATCTTATAATTGTGACCGGGGAACGATACCTCTGGGCCACCAGGACATTAAAAGCAGTCCTAGACTCTGCTATATTTCACACAAAGCCTGTTCAACGAGCTTATGGCGCTGTGAACCTCTAATGGGGACCATCTGTCCCACTTAGGTGATCAGAGCAACGTTTTTCCAAATCCGGCTTCGAAACACGAGGACCCACATATATTTCATTAACCAAATAGAGCATGCGGACTTCTACATACAATCAACACCTCACTTCACCAGGATTCGAACCCACGATCTTCTAATTGTGACCGGGGAACGCTACCTCTGGGCCACCAGGACAATAAAAGCAGTCCTAGACTCTGCTATATTTCACAAAAAGCCTGTTCAACGAGCTTATGGCGCTGTGAACCTCTAATGGGGACCATCCGTGCCGCTTAGGTGATCAGAGCAACGTTTTCCCAAATCCGGCTTCGAAACACAAGGATCCATATATATTTCTTTAGCCCAATAAAGCACGCGGACTTCTACATATAATCAACGCCTCACCCCACCAGGATTTGAAGCCACGATCTTATAATTGTGACCGGGATACGCTACCTCTGGGCCACCAGGACAATAAAAGCAGTCCTAGACTCTGCTATATTTCACACAAAGCTTGTTCAACGCGCTTATGGCGCCGTGAACCTCTAATGGGGACCACCCATGCCGCTTAGGTGATCAGAGCAACGTTTTACCAAATGCGGCTTCAAAACACGAGGATCCATATATATTTCATTTGCCCAATAAAGCAAGCGGCTTCTACATATGATCAACACCTCACCCCACCAGTATTCGAACCCACGATCTTATAATTGTGACCGGGGAACGCTACCTCTGGGCCACCAGGACAATAAAAGCAGTCCTAGACTCTACTATATTTCACACAAAGCCTGTTCAACGAGCTTATGGCGCCGTGAACCTCTCATGGGGACCATCCGTGCCACTTTGGTGATCAGAGCAACGTTTTACCAAATCCGGCTTCGAAACACGAGGACCCACATATATTTCATTAACCCAATAAAGCACGCGGACTTCTACATATAATCAACACCTCACCACACCAGGATTCGAACCCACGATCTTTTTATTGTGACCGGGGAACGCTAACTCTGGGCAACCAGGACGATAAAAGCAGTCCTAGACTCTGCTATATTTCACACAAAGCCTATTCAACGAGCTTATGGCGCTGTGAACCTCTAATGGGGACCATCCGTGCCACTTAGGTGATCAGAGCAACGTTTTACCAAATCCGGCTTCGAAACACGAGGACCCACATATATTACATTAACCCAATAAAGCACGCGGACTTCTACATATAATCAACACCTCACTCCACCAGGATTCGAACCCACGATCTTATAATTGTGACTGAGGAACGCTACCTATGGGCCACCAGGACAATAAAAGAATTCCTAGACTCTGCTATATTTCACACAAATCCTGTTCAACGAGCTTATGGCGCCGTGAACCTCTAATAGGGACCACACATGCCGCTTATGTGATCAGAGCAACGTTTTACCAAATGCAGCTTCGAAACACGAGGATTCAAATATATTTCATTAGCCCAATAAAGCACTCGGACTTCTACATATAATCAACACCTCACCCCACCCGGATTCAAACACACGGTCTTATAATTGTGACCGGGGAACGATACCTCTTGGCCACCAGGACAATAAAAGCAGTCCTAGACTCTGCTATATTTCACACAAAGCCTGTTCAACGAGCTTATGGCGCCGTGAACCTCTAATGGGGACCACCCGTGCCGCTTAGGTGATCAGAGCAACGCTTTACCAAATGCAGCTTCAAAACACGAGGATCCATATATATTTCATTTGCCCAATAAAGCACGCGGCTTCTACATATAATCAACACGTCACCCCACCAGGATTCGAACCCACGATCTTCTAATTGTGACCGGGGAACGCTACCTCTGGGCCACCAGGACAATAAAAGCAGTCCTAGACTCTGCTATATTTCACACAAAGCCTGTTCAACGAGCTTATGGTGCTGTGAACCTCTAATGGGGACCAACCGTGCCGCTTAGGTGATCAGAGCAACGTTTTACCAAATCCGGCTTAGAAACACAAGGATCCATATAAATTTCATTATCCCAATAGAGCACGCGGAGTTCTACATATAATCAACACCTCACTCCAATAGGATTCGAACCCACTATCTTATAATTGTGACCGAGGAACGCTACCTATGGGCCACCAGGACACTATAAGCAGTCCTAGACTCTGTTATATTTCACACAAAGCCTGTTCAACGAGCTTATGGCGCTGTGAACCACTATAGGGGACCACCCGTGCCGCTTAGGTGATCAGAGCAACGTTTTACAAAATCCGGCTTAGAAACACTAGGATCCATATATATTTCATTAGCCCAATAAAGCGCGCGGACTTCTACATATAATCAACACCTCACACCACCAGGATTTGAACCCATGATCTTATAATTGTGACCGGGGAACGCTACCTCTGGGCCACCAGGACAATAAAAGCAGTCCTAGACTCTGCTATATTTCACACAAAGCCTGTTCAACGAGCTTATGGCGCTGAGAACCTCCAATAAGGACCATCCGTGCCGCTTAGTTGATCAATGCAACTTTTTACCAAATCCGGCTTCGATACACGAGGACCCATATATATTTCATTAGCCCAATAAAGCACGCGGACTTCTACATATAATCAACACCTCACCCCACTAGGATTCAAACCCACGATCTTATAATTGTGACCGAGGAACGCTACCTATGGGCCACCAGGACACTATACGCAGTCCTAGACTCTGTTATATTTCACATATAGCCTGTTCAACGAGCTTATGGCACCGTGAACCACTATTGGGGACCACCCGTGCCGCTTAGGTGATAAGAGCAACGTTTTACCAAATCCGGCTTGGAAACACGAGGATCCATATATATTTCATTAGCCCAATAAAGAACTCGGGCTACTACATATAATCAACACCTCACCCCACCAGGATTCAAACCCATGATCTTATATTTGTGACCGGGGTATGCTACCTCTGGGCCACCAAGACAATAAAAGCAGTCCTAGACTCTACTATATTTCACACAAAGCCTGTTCAACGAGCTTATGGCGCTGTGAACCACTATAGAAGACCACCCATGCCGCGTAGGTGATCAGAGCAACGTTTTACCAAATGCGGCTTCGAAACACAAGGATCCATATATATTTCATTAGCCCAATAAAGCACGCGGACTTCTACATATAATCAACGCCTCACCCCACCAGGATTTGAAGCCACGATCTTATAATTGTGACCGGGGAACGCTGCCTCTGGGCCACCAGGACAATAAAAGCAGTCCTAGACTCTGCCATATTTCACACAAAGCCTGTTTAACGAGCTTATGGCGCCGTGAACCTCTAATGGGGACCACCCGTGCCGCTTAGGTGATCAGAGCAACGTTTTACCAAATGCGGCTTCGAAACACGAGGATCCATATATATTTCTTTTGCCCAATAAAGCAAGCGGCTTCTACATATGATCAACACCTCACCCCACCAGTATTCGAATCCACGATCTTCTAATTGTGACCGGGGAACGCTACCTCTGGGCCACCAGGACAATAAAAGTAGTCCTAGACTCTGCTATATTTCACAAAAAGCCTGTTCAACGAGCTTATGGCGCTGTGAACCTCTAATGGGGACCATCCGTGCCACTTAGGTGATCAGAGCAACGTTTTACCAAATCCGACTTCGAAACACAAGGATCCATATATATTTCATTAGCCCAATAGAGCACGCGGCCTTCTACATATAATCAACACCTCACTCCACCAGGATTCGAACCCACGATCTTATAATTGTGACCGAGGAACGCTACCTATGGGCCACCAGGACACTATAAGCAGTCCTAGACTCTGTTATATTTCACACAAAGCCTGTTCAACGAGCTTATGGCGCTGTGAACCACTATAGGGGACCACCCGTGCCGCTTAGGTGATCCGAGCAACGTTTAACCAAATGCCGCTTCGAAACACTAGGATCCATATATATTTCATTAGCCCCATAAAGCACGCGGATTTCTACATATAATCAACACCTCACCCCACCAGGATTTGACCCCACGATCTTATAATTGTGACCGGGGAACGCTACCTCTGGGCCACCAGGACAATAAAAGCAGTCCTAAACTCTGCTATATTTCACACTAAGCCTGTTCAACGAGCTTATGGCGCCGTGATTCTCTAATGGGGACCACCCATGCCGCTTAGGTGATCAGAGCAACGTTTTACCACATGCGGCTTCAAAACACGAGGATCCATATATATTTCATTAGCCCAATAAAGCACGCGGACTTCTACATATAATCAACGCCTCACCCCACCAGGATTTGAAGCCACGATCTTATAATTGTGACCGGGGAACGCTACGTCTGGGCCACCAGGACAATAAAAGAATTCCTAGACTCTGCTATATTTCACACAAATCGTGTTCAACGAGATTATGGCGCCGTGAACCTCTAATGGGGCCCACCCGTGCCGCTTATGTGATCAGAGCAACGTTTTACCAAATTCAGCTTCGAAACACGAGGATTCAAATATATTTCATTAGCCCAATAAACCACTCGGACTTCTACATATAATCAACACCTCACCCCACCAGCATTTGAACCCACGAACTTATAATTGTGACTGGGGAACGCTACCTGTGGGCCACCAGGACAATAAAAGCAGTACTAGACTCTGATATATTTCACACAAAGCCTGTTTAATGAGCTTATGGCGCCGTGAACCTCTAATGGGGACCACACATGCCGCTTAGGTGATCAGAGCAACGTTTTACCAAATGCTGCTTCGAAACACAAGGAGCCATATATATTTCATAGCCCAATAAAGCACGCGGACTTCTACATATAATCAACACCTCACCCCACCAGGATTTGAACCCACGATCTTATAATTGTGACCGGGGAACGCTACCTCTGGGCCACCAGGACAATAAAAGCACTCCTAGACTCTGCTATATTTCACACAAAGCCTGTTCAAAGAGCTTATGGCGCTGTGAACCACTATAGGGAACCACCCGTGTCGCTTAGGTGATCAGAGCAATGTTTTACCAAATCCGGCCTGGAAACACGAGGATTTATATATGTTTCATTAGCCCAATAAAGCACGCGCACTTCTACATATAATCAACACCTCTCCCCACCTGGAGTTTTACCTAGGATCTTATAATTGTGACCGGGGAACGCTACCTCTGGGCCATCAGGACACTAAAAGCAGTCCTAGACTCTACTATATTTCACACAAAGCCTGTTCAACGACCTTATGGCGCCATGAACCTCTAATGGGGACCACCCGTGCCGCTTAGGTGATCAGAGCAACGTTTTACCAGATCCGGCTTGGAAACACGAGGATCCATATATATTTCATTAACCCAATAAAGCACTCGGACTTCTACATATAATTAACACCTCACCCCACCACGATTCAAACCCACGATCTTATAATTGTGACCGGGGTATGCTACCTCTGGGCCACCAGGACAATAAAAGCAGTCCTAGACTCTACTATATATCAAACAAAGCCTGTTCAACGAGCTTATGGCGCCGTAAACCTCTAATGGGGACCACCCGTGCCGCTTAGGTGATCAGAGCAACGTTTTACCAGATCCGGCTTCAAAACACGAGGATCCATATATATTAAATTTCCCCAATAAAGCATGCGGCTTCTCCATATAATCAACACCTCACCCCACCAGGATTCGAACCCATGATCTTCTAATTTTGACCGGGGAACGCTACCTCTGGGCCACCAGGACAATAAAAGCAGTCCTAGACTCTGCTATATTTCACACAAAGCCTGTTCAACGAGCTTATGGCGCTGTGAACCTCTAATGGGGACCATCCGTCCCGCTTAGGTGATCAGAGCAACTTTTTACCAAATCCGGTTTCGAAACACGAGGACCCACATATATTTCATTAACCCAATAAAGCAAGCGGACTTCTACATATAATCAACACCTCTCTCCACCAGGATTCGAACCCACGATCTTATAATTGTGACCAAGGAACGCTACCTATGGACCACCAGGACACTATAAGCAGTCCTAGACTCTGTTATATTTCACACAAAGCCTGTTCAACGAGCTTATGGCGCTGTGAACCACAATAGGGGAACACCCGTGCCGCTTAGGTGTTCAGAGCAACGTTTTACCAAATGCGGCTTCGAAACACTAGGATCCATATATATTTCATTAGCCCAATAAAGCACGCGGACTTCTACATATAATCAACACCTCACCCCACCAGGATTTGAACCCACGATCTTATAATTGTGACCGGGGAACGCTACGTCTGGGCCACCAGGACAATAAAGGCAGTCCTAGACTCTACCATATTTCACACAAAGCCTGTTCAACGACCTTATGGCGCCATGAACCTCTAATGGGGACCGCCCGTGCGCTTAGGTGATCAGAGCAACGTTTTACCAAATGCTGGCTTCAAAACACGAGGATCCATATATATTTCATTAGCCCAATAAAGCACGCGGATTTCTACATATAATCAACACCTCACCCCACCAGGATTCGAACCCACGATCTTCTAATTGTGACCGGGGAACGATACCTCTGGGCCACCAGGACATTAAAAGCAGTCCTAGACTCTGCTATATTTCACACAAAGCCTGTTCAACGAGCTTATGGCGCTGTGAACCTCTAATGGGGACCATCTGTCCCGCTTAGGTGATCAGAGCAACGTTTTACCAAATCCGGCTTCGAAACACAAGGATCCATATATATTTCATTAGCCCAAAAGAGCACGCGGACTTCTACATATATTCAACACCTCACTCCACCAGGATTCGAACCCACGATCTTATAATTGTGACCGAGGAACGCTACCTATGGGCCACCAGGATACTATAAGCAGTCCAAGACTCTGTTATATTTCACACAAAGCCTGTTCAACGAAACTATAGCGCCATGAACCTCTAATGGGGACCACCCATGCGGCTTAGGTGATTAGAGCAACCTTTTACCATATCCGGCTTGGAAACACGAGGATCCATATATATTTCATTAGCCCAATAATGCACTCGGACTTCTACATATAATCAACACCTCACCCCACCAGGATTCAAACCCACAATCTTAAAATTGTGACCGGGGTATGCTACCTCTGGGCCACACGGACAATAAAAGCAGTCCTAGACTCTACTATATTTCACACAAAGCCTGTTCAACGAGCTTATGGCGCAGTGAACCACTATAGGGGACCACCCGTGCGGCAGGAGATCAGGCAACGTTTTGCAAATCTTGACTTCGAAACCACAAGGATCCATATATATTTCGTTAGCCCCAATATGCGCGGACTTCTACATATAATCAACGCCTCACCCCACCAGGTTTGAAGCCACGATCTTATAATTTGTAGCAGCGACCGGGGAGCGCTACCTCTGGGCCACCAGGACAATAAAAGCAGTCCTAGACTCTGCTATGTATTTCACACAAAGCCTGTTCAACGACCTTATGGCGCCATGAACCTCTAATGGGGACCACCCGTGCCGCTTAGGTGATCAGAGCAACGTTTTACCAAATGTGGCTTCGAAACACGAGGATCCATATATATTTCATTAGCCCAATAAAGCACGCGGACTTCTACACATAATTAACACCTCACCCTACCAGGATTTAAACCCACAATCTTATAATTGTGACCGGGGAACGCTACCTCTGGGCCACCAGGAAAATAAAAGCAGTCCTAGACTCTGCTATATTTCACACAAAGCTTGTTCAACGCGCTTATGGCGCCGTGAACATCTAATGGGGACCACCCGTGCCGCTTACGTGATCAGAGCAAC
>NW_024741489.1:0-26832 GCF_018991925.1 Homarus americanus
CTACATGTATTAAGGCTAGAGGTCAAGGCTGGGGGGAGAGGTCAAGGTTGTGAGGATTAGGAGGTCAAGGCTGGGGGGAGAGAGAGGTCAAGGCTGGGAGGGTTAGAGGTCAAGGCTGGGAGGGGAAGAGGTCAACGTTGTGAGGGTTAGAGGTCAAGGCTGGGAGGGAAGAGTCAAGGTTGTGAGGATTAGAGGTCATGGCTGTGGGAGGATTAGGAGGTCAAGGCTGGGGGGGAGAGGTCAAGGTTGTGAGGATTAGAGGTCAAGGCTGGAGGGGGAGAGGTCAAAGCTGGGAGGGGAGAGGTCAATGCTGGGAGGGTAAGAGGTCAAGGTTGTGGGAGGATTAGAGGTCAAGGCTGGGAGGGGAAGAGGTCAAGGTTGTGGGAGGATTGGGAGGTCAAGGCTGTGAGGGTTAGAGGTCAAGGCTGGGAGGGAAGGAGTCAAGGTTGTGGTGAGGATTAGGAGGCTGGGTGTGAGGGAAGGGAGGTCAAGGTTGTGAGGGGGAGAGGTCAAGGCTGGGAGGTTTAGAGGTCAAGGCTGGGAGGGGAGAGGTCAGGTTGTGAGGATTAGGGTCGAAGGCTGGGAGGGTTAGGAGGTCAAGGCTGGGGGGAGAGGTCAAGGTTGGAGGTTGAGGTCAAGGACTGGGATTAGGAGGTCAAGGTTGTGAGGTTAGGAGGTCAAGGCTGTGGGGGAGAGGTGCAAGGCTGGGGAGGATTAGGGAGGTCAGGGTTGTGAGGTTTGGGGTCGGGTTGGAGGGGATGAGTCAAGGCTGGGAGGTTGAGGTCAAGGTTGTGAGGGGAGAGGCTGGTTGTGAGGTTAGAGGTCAAGGCTGAGGGGAAGAGGTCAAGGCTGGGGGGAAGAGGTCAAGGTTGTGGAGGATTTAGAGGTCAAGGCTGGGAGGGGAGGTCTGGGTTGTGAGGTTAGGGGTCAAGGTCGTTGATCACTCAGTCACCACTTCAATGAATCACTCACTCACTCACCAGTCCTCACTAATGAATCACTCACTCACTCACTCAATGAATCACTCACCACTCACCATTGAATCACCACCACCTCCTGAATCACTCACTCACTCACCACTAATGACTCACTCACCACCCAATGAATCACTCACTCACTCACTCAATGAATGAATCACTCACTCACCAATGAATCAACTCCCAGTCACTCAAGAATCACTCTCACTCACCACCAGTCAGCAATAAATCAATCACCAATGAATCAATTACTCACTCACCAGATCACTCAGTTCACCACCAATGAATCATTCACTCACCTCCCTCACTCAATGAATCAATCAATTAATGAATGAATCACCACTCACTCATCAATGGTCGACCACTCACCACCAATGAATCAATTACCACCAATAATCCTCAGCACCAATTAATGAATCATCACTCCTCACCACTAATGAATCACTACTACTCACTACTCACTCAATGAATCACTCCTCATCACTACTGTTCAACCTTTGTGAATAATCAACACCCATTTTTTTAATAATGTCTCGATTCAACAGACAGTTGTTCAAATTCAATGTCAGTTTAAATTTAGAATAAAAAGAGAATTCTTATTAACTGAATAATGGAGAGAGAGAGAGAGAGAGAGAGAGAGAGAGAGAGAGAGAGAGAGAGAGGTAGAGGGGGGGGTGGGTGGGGGGGGGGGGGGGAGTTAGAGAGAGAGAGAGAGAGAGAGAAGTAGGAATTTGAAGAGAGAGAAAAAGGAGACAGGATGGGTTAAGAGAAAGAAAGAAAAGAAAGAAAAGAAAGAAAGAATAATAATAAAAACATGGAAGATTGAAAGAGTGAGGGATGTATCAGAGAGGATGTAAAAGTGTAATTGATGGTAAGAGAAAATTAAGAGAAGTGGGTGTAATAGAGGGAGAGGGGAGAGGGAGGGGTTAGGAGGGAGGAGAGAGAGAGGGGGGAGGAGGGTTAAAGAGAGAGAGAGGGGGGGGAGGCTGGAGGGGTTAAGAGAGAGAGAGAGAGAGAGGGGGGCAGGATAGATAGATAGATAGAGAGAGAGAGAGATAAAAAAACATGATTAAAGTGATGAATCCCCTAAAAAAAAAAAAAAAAAAAAAAAATTGTTGGTCATGACTCTGGCCGGGAGCTTCCTCGACCAGAGCTGCTGAACCCCGAGTCTTGGAACTGAACCCCCAGTGAACGCCATTAGTCTGTGGAGGAAACTGAACCCCAACCTAACCTAACCTAACCCAAATTAATACATACTTACATACATACATACATACATACATACATACATACATGTTATAGAGTGTGTAATTTGGCACAGACGACACTGAATACAGCTCACCGTATTAATCCTAAATATGCAAGGAGAAAAAGTGTAATCGGCACTGTATTCTTGACCTCTTCACTTCCCCAAAAGTAAACTTAAGTACCACTTCACAACTGGGTGGTCTTGGAATGGCCTAAGGGGGAACCACAGCGAGTCTAGGACAGGAAATGAGTCTTGGATCTACTTCGGCCGCCGCACATATTGCCTGAAATAGAATAACACACACCAAATTTATGTCGTCTTTACCTGTACAGTGGTGTGTGTGTGTGTGTGTGTGTGTGTGTGTGTGTGTGTGTGTGTGCGTCAGTCTTGGTTCATTTTCTCTCAATCCGTCGAACACTTTTTTGCTTTCGTTCACTGTTGTGTGGAGCAACACTGGAGCCCCGTGGTTGTGTGAGCAACACTGGAGCCTCGTGGTTGTGTGGGAGCAACACTGGAGCCCCGTGGTTGTGTGGGGAGCAACACTGGAGCCCTGTGGTTGTGTGGGAGCAACACTGGAGCCCCTGTGGTTGTGTGGGAGCAGCACTGGAGCCCGTGGTTGTGTGGGAGCAACACTGAGCCCCGTGGTTGTGTGGGGAGCAACACTGGAGCCCTGTGGTTGTGTGGGAGCAACACTGAGCCCTGTGGTTGTGTGGGAGCTGTATCAGGCTGGCGGTTGATTGATCTCAGAACGATCTGGCTGTGATGAGATTATTTGTGATTTGGAAGCAACCAGGATCCCAGAGTACCTTCCTCAGAGAGAGAGGGGAGGGGAGGAAAGAGATAGAGAGAGAGAGAGAGAGAGAAAGAAAGGATGAGGGAAAGAGTTAGATAGATAGAGAGAGAGAGAAAAGAGAGAGATGGAGTGAAAGAGAAAAAGGGTTGGTGGGTTGTGAGCGGAATGATGCGGTGGTGGTGGACCGCGGTGTTACGAGATATCACAAGGCTATTAACTTGACTGAGTGTCAGTCCGACCCGGTAAATCGCCCGCCTGACGCTGACGGCATATGAAAAAATGTTTTTGTTGTGTACGGTAGAGAAGGCGCAGCGTCCAGCTCACCACACCTGAAGTTATTGTACAGGTGCTGAGAATGACTGTGTTTGTCGGTTTGGGTTGTGTTTTGTGTTGTGGAGGACGACTGTGTTTGTCGTGTTGTGGGGACGACTGTGGTTTGTCGTGTTGTGGAGGACGACTGTGTGTTTGTCGTGTTGTGGAGGACGACTGTGTGTTTGTCGTGTTGTGGAGGACGACTGTGGTTTATCGTTGTGGAGGACGACTGTGTGTTTGTCGTGTTGTGGAGGACGACTGTGTTTGTCGTGTTGTGGAGGACGACTGTGTGTTTGTCGTGTTGTGGAGGACGACTGTGTGTTTGTCGTTGTGGAGGACGACTGTGTGTTTGTCGTGTTGTGGAGGACGACTGTGTGTTTGTCGTGTTGTGGAGGACGACTGTGTGTTTGTCGTGTTGTGGAGGACGACTGTGTTTGTCGTTTGTGGGGACGACGTGTTTGTCGTTGTGGAGGACGACTGTGTGTTTGTCGTTGTGGAGGATGACTGTGTTTTGTGTGTTGTGGAGGATCTTTGTCGTTGTGGAGGACGACTGTGTGTTTGTCGTGTTGTGGAGGACGACTGTGTGTTTGTCGTGTTGTGGGAGGACGACTGTGTGTTTGTCGTGTTGTGGAGGACGACTGTGTGGTTTGTCGTGTTTGTGTAGTTCCTCCACAACGACAGCCACATAAGTATTTGCGCAGGTAATTTTATTGCCATAATCTCTGTCTATTGTTATGTATTACTGTCCATCTCTGTCTATCGTTACCGTACATTACTGTCTGTCTCTCTCTGTCGTTACTGTGCATTGCTGTCTGTCTATCGTTACTGTGCATTACTGTCTCTCTGTCTGTCTATCGTTACTTTGCATTACTGTCTCTCTTTGTCTATTGTTACTGTTCATCACTGCTCTCTCTCTGTCTATCGTTACTGTACATTTTCTGTCTCTCACTGCCTCTATTCACCTCTTATTCAAAATCGTGTTACAGACCAAACATTCACTTTGTCACAACACTGTTGCTATTGTACTGTACTACGTGTGATTTTATTTTGTATTTCCTGTAGTGATTTTATTTTTTGTAGTTTCTGTAGTGACTCACTAAACTTCTACATCTACGATTATTTCAGTTGTCGGGTTTTTTTTTTTTTTTTCGTTTTTTTCGTTTTTTTTTCGTTTTTTTTTCTTGCCTCTGTCAACGGAAGTAAGGATGGCAAAGGGGCTTGTTATGAGGGTTGAGTATTGATGTAGGTAATCCATACAAGAGAGTTTCCTCTGCCAGGTGTGTGTGTGTGTGTGTGTGTGTGTGTGTGTGTGTGTGTGTGTGTGTGGTGTGGTGAGTGTGTGTGTATTATAGTACCGTCGAAGTAATAGGTCACAGGTCCTGATGGATCCTGTGCGGGAGCGAAGGAGGAAAAATCAGTACCAAGCTCATTATGACACCTGCTGCTAGATAGCCTGAAGGGGGAGGAGGAGGAGGAGGAGTAGAGGCCCTCGACTCAGGTAGAAAGAAAGATGTTGTTATCCATTATCCTTGTAGAGTTAATCCCAAATGGTTTATTTTGGATTATGGATAGGTAACTAAATCTCCTTCTCTCCTTCCCTCTCTCCTCTCTCCCTCCCTCTTCCTCCCTCCTCTCCCTCCCTCCCTCCTCCCTCCGCACTCCCCCCTCTCCACCATCCCTCCTCCTCTTTTCCTCCTACAGACCCTAAGGTCCACCATGATACTTCAACACTGTAGGCACTAGTGTGTGCTCCTGAGGTAGACCAAAACTACAGAGGTGAACAGCAGAATGAAGGTCAACCCAGATGAATCGTTTATTGCAACCTATCCCAACCTAACCTAACCTAGTCTAATTCTACCTTAATCTAACACAACATAACCTAATCTAACCCATCCCTTCCTAACTTAACTTAATCTAACTTAACCTATTTTAACCTAACTAAACTTAATCTAACTTAACCTATTTAACCTAATCCTAACCTTAACCTAACCAACCCAGGTAGAGATAATATGGTTAAAATTAAGATGAAACAACCTGGGGGCAACCTTCAGGTGATCCATTTTGGGCAATAATTTCAGGTCACCTTTTGATGCTGGTGGAGGAACCTAGTCAGTCCTACCCTGAGCTTGCCAGTACTGAACCTGTGTCCCTTCAGGTACCAGCTTCCTTCAGCTATGTAAGATGTTAGCTTGAGGTGTTAACTTAAGGCTTTAAAGGTGTTAACTTAAGTCTTTAAAGGTGTTACATAAAGAATTTAAAGGTGTTAGCTTAAGGCTTAAAGGTAAACTAAAGGGTTACATAAGACTTTAAAGGTGTTACATAAAACTTTAAAGGTGTTACATAAAGACTTTAAAGGTGTTAACTGAAGTCTTGTCTCCTCCTCTACGTCTCAAACCCTTAAAGGTGTTAACTGAAGGTTTTAATGGCGTCTTAGGGGCAGGGAAGACACTAGCAAGACAGTTACTTTAAGCCTCGTAAATCAACACACAGGTGGGCCATCCTTCTCCCCATTTCTTAGTCTTCTTTTATTCTCCATATTTCTTATTGTCTTTCTGCCTTTGTATAGAGATTTTTTCTCTGTCTGTCTGTCTGGCTGTTTCATTCGACTGTTCGTTTGCTTCATTCTGTCTCCTAACCATTATTTACAATATTTTTCATGATTAAAGTTTTTAATAAATAATGTAAATAAACCCATCTAACCAACCTAATCCCAGCAGCTTAACCTGAACCCAACCTAACCAAACCCAACCTAAACCAAACCTAACCTAACCAAACCAAACCTAGCCTAACCAAATCTAACCTAACCTAACCTAACCTAACCAAACCTAACCTAACCAAACCAAACCTAGCTTAACCAAACCAAACCTAGCCTACCCTAACCGAACCAAACCAAACCTAGCCTAACCAAACCTAACCTAACCTAACCCAACCTAATCAAACCCAACCCCTAACCCAACCTATATGGGCAGTAGACAAATACAAATGGAAAAATTAATAAATAAATAAAAATACAACCTCCAGTAATTAGCAACTCGGATTTAACAATCAATTTTCTGGGACATGTGGTTGAATACTCCCTAACAACCTTATGGTGATTAGGGGTCTCCATGACTAATTAAGGAAATCAGGGACGTGGTCTAACCCTGGGCCTGTCTGTCACCCCTAAGCGCTCACTAAAGCTCCATTATCTCTGTTTGTTGTCCTGTTCGCCGCCCACTGAGCTCCATACCCTGAAGATTCACAGATGACGTCAGCCTTGGTGGTCCCCTATCCCACTGAAAGGAAGAGTTGCGAAAAGAAAATATAAGATTATGAATTTTTTAGTCTTTTTGTGTGTGTGTGTGTGTGTGTGTGTGTGTGTGTGTGTGTGTGTGTGTGTGTTTGTGTGTGTAAGTAGTCCGGGTTATACGGAGCATTTGGGTGTATGACTCATCTATTTGTGGTCAGCCTCAGGTGAGAGAGACATTGGCTGACCCTAAAACATTCATCATTATGTGTGTGTGTGTGTGTGTGTGTGTGTGTGTGTGTGTGTGTGTGTGTGTGTGTGTGTGTGTGTGTGTGTGTGTGTGTGTGTGTGTGTGTGTGTGTGTGTGTGTGTGTGTGTGTGTAACCTCACTTAGCACCAGCTCTAGCAACACCTGTACACACCTGTGCTGTGTTTAGTGCGAGGATCACTGAACTGTGAGGTGTATATGACTCAGCATCCTCTGCCACCCACACCCCCTACCACCCACACCTCTGCCACCCACACCCCTGCCACCCACACCCTGTCACCCACACCCCTGCCACCCACACCTGTCACCCACACCCCTGCCACCCACACCCTGTCACCCACACCCCTGCCACCCACACCCCTACCGCCAACACACCCCTGTCACCCACACCCCTGCCACCCACATCCCCACACCCACATCCCTGCCACCCACACCTCTGCCACCCACACCCCACACCCACAACCCTACCACCCAGAACCCCTGTCACCCACATCCCTGCCACCCACATCCCTTGTCACCACCCCTACCACCCACACCCCTGTCACCCACATCCCTGCCACCATCCCTGCCACCCACATCCCTGCCACCCACACCCTGCCACTCACACCCCTACACTCCCAACCCCTGTCTCCCACATCCGTGCCACCCACACCCCTACCACCCACATCCTGCCACCGCACCCCTACACCCACACCCTACCACCCACAACCCCTGTCACCCACATCCCTCTTCCCCCACATCCCTGTCACCCTACATCCCTGCCACCCACACCCCTGCCACCCACATCCCCTGCCACCCACACCCTACCACCCAGAACCCCTGTCACCCACATCCTGCCACCCACATCCCTGCCACCCACATCCCTGCCACCCACACCACTGCCACCCACACAAATTAATACTAGGGTTATAATCTACATTACTCCTGGCTATAAGAAATTTCTTCAATCTGCAGTTAGTAGGATTAGCACGCATAGAGCTATAACGAGGTAGTCGAATGTAACGTGGTACAGGTGGTATGTGATCGAGGTAGTGGTAACGTGTTAAAAGGGAGATTATTTATATGAAACGTTACCAGCAATGTAACGTTTAGGTATGTGGAGGAAATACTTGCGTTATGTAGTGGCCAGCCATATAACATGTTATGTAGTGGCCAGCCATATAACATGTTATGTAGTGTAGCCATATAACATGTTATGTAGTGGCCAGCCATATAACATGTTATGTAGTGGCTAGCCATAACATGTTAAGTGTAGTGGCCAGCCATATAACATGTTAAGTGTAGTGGCCAGCCATATAACATGTTAAGTGTAGTGACCAGCCATATAACATGTTATGTAGTGGCTAATATATAACATGTTAAGTGTGAGTGGCCAGCCATATATCATGTTAGAAGTGGTATATTGAGTTATTGTCATATAACATGTTAAGTGTGTAGTGTAAAACATATAACATGTTAAGTGTAGTACATATAACATGTTATGAGGCTAGCCATATAACATGTTATGTAGTGGAAATATATAACATGTTATGTAGTGGCCAGCCATATAACATGTTAAGTGTAGGCCAGCCATATAACATGTTATGTAGTGGCAGCCATAACATGTTATGTAGTACAATATATAACATGTTATGTAGTGCAGCCATATAACATGTTATGTAGTGCAGCCATATACATGTTGGTACAGCCATATAACATGTTATGTAGTGGCTAGCCATATAACATGTTATGTAGTGGCCAGCCATATAACATGTTATGTGGTGGCCAGCCATATAACATGTTAGGAGTGGCCAGCCATATAACTGTTAAGTGCATGGTTAACCATATAACATGTTAAGTGTAGTGGCCAGCCATATATATGTTATGTAGTGGCCAGCCATATAACATGTTATGAAAGTAGGTATATAACATGTTAAGTGTAGTGGCCAGCCATATAACATGTTAAGTGTAGTGGATATATAACATGTTATGTAGTGCAGCCATATAACATGTTAAGTGTGGTGGCCAGCCATATAACATGTTAGGGTGTAGTGGCCAGCCATATAACATGTGGGGTGCAGTGGCCAGCCATATAACATGTTAAGTGTAGTGGCCAGCCATATAACATGTTAAGTGTAGTGGCCAGCCATATAACATGTGGGGGTAATGGCCAGCCATATAACATTTTTAGGT
Source organism: Homarus americanus (assembly GCF_018991925.1). Lineage (NCBI taxonomy): Eukaryota > Metazoa > Arthropoda > Malacostraca > Decapoda > Nephropidae > Homarus > Homarus americanus. The sequence continues at coordinate 8,998 of NW_024741489.1, forward strand.
GTGGTGTTGGCCACATCATGTTAAGTGCAGTGGCCAGCCATATAACATGTTAGGTGTAGTGGCCAGCCATATAACATGTTGAAGTGTGGCCAAGCCATATAATAGTAGGAGTGTAGTGGCTGTCATATAACATATTTAGGTGTGGTGGCTTACCTACCCTCCCTACCTCCCCCTACCTTCCCTACCACCCTCCCCTCACCTCCCCTACCACCTCTTCTCCTGCAACACATCCAGGTGTATCGAGCACCTGAGCGACGTCTCATTAATCCTCTCCATCAAAGAATTCCAGGAAATGTTGTCACCTTCTCATCATTGCGTCTGTTGACCGCCTCCCTCTCCCCCACCATTCACCACAACATGAATCTAAGTCAACAAAACATGCCACAAATACCTCCAAGTTCCGCTCACAAACCCACGAGTTGTTCAGGCTTCACAGTCTCTGTATGGTGGTGAACGGTTGTTTGAGCCGAGGCCTGATTAACGATTGGGGGTCGTTTGTGACGTCATAATGTGTTTGTTTCGTTTGCAGGGGGCGTATCAGCTGTGGGAGGTTGGGGGAGGGCAGGGCAGCAAGGCAGGGCAAGGGCAGAGCAGGGCAGGGCAGGGCAGGGCATCAAGGCAAGGCAGGGCAGGCTGGGGCAGGGCAGGCAGGGCAATCTGATCATACTCTCCACTGTAGCCCGGGCTGTTGGTGACAGTGATAAAATGGTGTCTTGAAGTGGTACAGTGATTACAAGAACATCATGCAACTATTTAAGCGGCCATACAGAATCATACAGCCATACATGAATATACATTATAATACTTCCATACAATCAGCATATAACATCTTAATACAATGATAATACAATCAAGGCCACATCTCTCTCTCTCTCCTCGACCTTCCTGGGGAGAGAGAAGAAGAGAGAGAGAGAGAGAGAGAGTTGTTAATGTTGAGGGAATAAGATGAGACCTTGTCAATGATGGAGAGACTTGTTAATGTTGAGGGAATAAGATGAGATCTTGTCAATGATGGAGAGAGACTTTTTAATGTTGAGGAATAAGATGAGACCTTGTCAATGATGGAGAGAGAGAGTTGAAATGTTGAGAATAAGATGAGACCTTGTCAATGATGGAGAGAGCTTGTTAATGTTGAGAATAAGATGAGACCTTGTCAATGATGGAGACTTTTAATGTTGAGGGAATAAGATGAGACCTTTTACTGTTGAAGATATAGAGATAGAGAGAATGAGACAGACAGACAGAAAGAAAAAGAGGAAGACACCTTGATAACGTTGAGAGACTAGCGAGAGACGGGTGAGAGGAGGAGAGGGACTCATCAACAGGTGATCCATCACAGTGATTATGGTGGTGGATCACACCTGAAAGGAAGGGAGGGAGGGAGCAGGGGGCTGGAGGGAGGGAGAGCAGGAGGGAGGGAGGGAGGCAGGAGGGAGAGGGGAGAGCAGGAGGGGAGAGGGAGGGAGGGCTGGAGGGAGGGAGGAGAGCAGGAGGGGAGAAGCAGGAGGGAGAGCAGGAGAGAGGGAGGCAGGGAGGGAGGGGAGAGCAGGAGGGAGAGCAGGGGCTGGAGGAGGGAGAGCAGGAGGGGAGAAGGAGGGCTGGAGGGAGGAGAGCAGGAGGGAGGAGAAACAGGAGGGAGAGGAGGCTGGAGAGGGAGGGAGAGCAGGAGGAGGAGGAGGAGGGAGGAGGGCTGTGGAGGGAGGGGGAGGCAGGGAGGGAGGGAGGCTGGAGGAGAGAGAGGGAAGTGGAGGGAGGGAGAGCAGGAGGGAGAGGAGGAGGGCTGGAGGGAGGGGGAGAGCAGGAGGGAGGGAGAGCATGAGGAGGGAGGGAGGGCTGGGAGGGGGAGGGGGAGAGGCAGGGAGGGGAGGGAGAGAGCAGGAGGAAAGGAAGGGGAAGTCTGGAGGGAGGGAGGCAGAGGGAGGAGGAGGGCTGGAGGGGAGGGAGAGCAGGGAGGAGAGAGAGGGAGGAGACCAGGGAGGAGGAGGAGAGGAGAGGGAGCTGGAGGGAGAAACAGGAGGGAGAAACAGGAGGAGAAGCAGGAGAGAGAGAGGAGAGAGCAGGAGGAGGGGGAGAGAGCAGGAGGGAGAGCAGGAGGGCTGGAGGGAGGGGAAGGAGGAGGAGGGGGAGAGCAGGAGGGAGGGAGAGGGGGAGGGAAACAGGAGGAGGAGAGGAGGGCTGGAGGAGAGAGCAGGGAGGAGAGAAAGAGGGGCTGGAGGGAGGGGAGAGAGCAGGAGGGAGGAAGAAGGAGGAGCGGAGGGAGGAGCAGGAGGGAGAGCAGGAGAGAGAGGAGGGAGCAGGAGGGAGGGAGAGCAGGAGGAGGAGAGCAGAAGGAGGGCTGGAGAGGGAGGGAGAGCAGGAGGAGAGGAGCTGGAGGGGAGGGCGAGCAGGAGGGGAGGGAGAAACAGGAGGGAGAGAGAGCAGGGGAGGAGAGAGAGGAGGGGCTGGAGGGAGAGGGAGAGCAGGAGGGAGGGAGAGCAGGGAGGGAGAGCAGGAGAGAGGGAGAGAGCAGGGAGGGAGGGGAGGCAGGGGAGGAGAGCAGGGGCTGGAGGGAGGAGAGCAGGAGGGAGGGAGGAGCAGGGGAGGGAGAGAGGGAAGAGGCTGGAGGGGAGGGAGAGCAGGGGAGGGAGGAGGGGGGCTGGAGGGGGAGGGAGAGCAGGGAGGGAGGGGAGAGAGCAGGGAGGGAGAGGAGGAAGGCTGGAGGGAGGGAGAGCAGGAGGAGGGGAGGAAGAGAGGTGGAGGGGAGGGAGAGCAGGAGGAGGGAGAGCAGAGAGGGAGAAGGCTGGAGGAGAGAGAGGGAGAGCAGGGGAGGGAGAGGAGGAGCTGAGAGGGGAGGGAGAAGCAGGGAGGGAGGGAGAGCAGGGAGGGAGAGGGGGAGTCTGGAGGGAGGAGAGCAGGAGGAGAAGGGGAGGAGGGAGGGCTGGAGGGGAGGAAACAGGGAGGAGGGGAGAGCAGGGAGGGAGAGGGAGGGCTGGAGGAGGGAGAGCAGGAGGAGGGAGGAGAGGGAAGGAGGAGGGAGGGGGGGGAGAGCAGGAGGAGAAAGGGCTGGAAAGGAGGGAGGAAGGGGTGGAAGGGAGGAGTGTGGGGAAGAATGATGAGTGAAGAGGAAGGGAACAGGAGGAGGAGAGAGAGGAAATGGGAACCAAAAACAGGAGATAAGAGATAATGATAGATGGAGTAGGTGGTTGGAGAGCTGTGAGATAGACGTTTAGAACGAAGATGTTGGTTGATTGGTTGATTGATTCATTGATTGAGTTGGTAAATAGGTAAGTGTGGATGATTGATATAAAGGAAGAGAGTCCTATTCCCTCACTCTCCTTCCCTCTTAACTCCCATTTCTCTTACTGCTCCCCCTCCTCCCTCCTCCTTCTTCCTTCACCTTGATCACACAGCAGTGAGGGGAGGAAGGGACGAACGGAAGGGGGGAGGAAGGAAGGGGAGGGAAGGGAAGGGAGAGAGGGAGGGGCACTGTTGTGAGCGATGACCCAGGCGTCAGGTGTGTGAGGGGGTTAATACTCACACACTAACACCCCCCCACACCTCCTCCCCTCCCCCCACTGTTCTAGGGGAGGGGAGGGGAGGAGGGGTGGAGAGGGGAGGGAAGTGGGAGGTGTTTTGTGGTAAGGAGGGAGGGGAGGATGGAGGGGATGTGTGGTGGGGGAGGAAAGGGAGAAGGGTGAAGAAGTGGAAGAGAATAGGAGGAGATGGGTGATTGAGGAAGGAGGGGGAGGGGTAAAAGGGAGTGATTAGAGAGGGAGGGGAGTGGATAGGGAAGGGGAGGGGTGAGAGATAGGAAAGGAGGGGGTGAGAGATAGGAGAGGGAGGGGTGATGGAGCAGGAAGGGAGGGAGGAGAGATAGGAAGGGAGGGGACAGAGATATGGAAGGGGAGGGGATGAGAGATAGGAAGGGGAGCGGGTGAGAGATAGAAGGAGGGGATGAGAGATAGAAGGAGGGGGTGAGAGATAGGAAAGGGAGGGGTGAGATAGGGAAGGAGGGATAGAGATAGGAAGGGGAGGGGTGGGGAGAGATAGGGAAAGGGAGGGGATGAGAGATAGGAAGGATAAGAAAGATAGAAGGAGGGTGAGAGATAGGAAGGGAGGGGATGAGATAGAAGTGAGGGGGTGAGAGATATGAAGGGAGGGGTGAGAGATAGAAAGGGGAGGGGGTGAGAGATAGGAAGGGGAGGGGGTGGGTGCTTATTTCAACAACACAGATAACACTAATCCTCTGTACTCAAGGTCTCGTCCAGGGCTACACTTATCTCTACGGTGGCAACTGAAGGTCGTCCTCACCAGGGGTCATCCTCAAGGCCTTCACTTGAACACCTTGGTCCTCCTTGTCACAACGCCTTATGAGGAGATACTGCGTCAATGCGTCACACACCTCTTCCCTGTGTTGATGAATTGACTTTACTGTGGAATCTTTACTTATAAGGCCCTCAATGACACTGCCAATACCTGTAATATTTTCACACGTCATATAGTTTAAATTCTCACTCTGTAATGGTAAGCTGTATCACTTTTGTTACAGTAAGTGAATAATTGCTTCATATTCCTTAAAAATATATTTGCCTTATTGTTTTACCCCTGAAATGCAAAACATAATGTGTGTGTGTGTGTCTGTGTGTGTGTGTGTGTGTGTGTGTGTGTGTGTGTGTGTGTGTGTGTGTGTGTACAGGGCCCAGGTGGAGGCTAGCACTATATGCCCCACAATAACGTGATCAGGTCGTGTGTGAGCGTCGTAAGGGTGGCGGCGAGGCGGCTGTTGTCCCCTCCTGCGTCTCTCAATGGCGATTGGAACCATCAGCGGTGGTCACAATAGCCGCCAGTGATGTCCCTTATAAAGCTACGGTGTTGTACGACTATTGCTCGCTAATCGCCTTTCATTTCTGATATTTGCCGCCAAGATGCTCGTCCCAAGAGCTTCGAATATATGTACACTTTGTTTTCTGTCGATTTTTAAGGTTTTTATGGGATCTGAGACAGTGCGGAACGACAGCCACAAGACAAAATCGCATCGAAGTCTGTTGGTGTGGAGAGATTCAGATCCTCCTCCCAGCTGATGGCCCCGCAGTGTTGCCATCGTTACTTCCCGGGGACACTTCACGGCCTCTTCATAACACGCAGTGCTACAAGGGATCAACGTGAAGAATATAATAATAATAATAATAATAATAATAATAATAATAATAATAAAATATTTAATTCAGTTGACTCGTCAGAGATCATATAATATAGCAGAAAATATAAAAATTCATATAGGATATAACAACACCTAATAGAATGTTCACAAACACCTTAACCAATCAATACACACACACACACACACACACACACACTCACACACACACACACACACACCTGCCTATAGTGTTCCGGCGGTGGTGGTGGTGGTTGGGGGAATGGGTGGGGGAGATAGTCTAAGAGATACGACTGGACGAGGAAAGAGCAGATTCGGGTGTCTAGAGGCCTAACCCATGTAATTAGCAGTACTGTGTAATTACCTCTGCAGTGACGTGCCACGACCCTTCGCTTCCCAGGGTTAAGAAAATGAAGAGTTTTAGACAATATTTATATACTTATTGGGTTTACGGAAAATAGTATTGGAACTCTAAATGGATCAGGGAGAAATCAGAGTGCATTTACTGCATATTACAACCCATCGCTGTATGCACTCAACTACCTCCGTGTATGATGTATTGTATGAGAGTGTATTTTAAAATAGTGTTTATAAGGTCGTACTGGATTGTTTCAGAATACATTAGCTTGTATTAGAAGACATTTGGAGGTGATGTGAGTTATGGTTATCACGACGTAACAATGGGGTGATTTGCTCCTACCTGTGATGTGTACTAGTGCTCTCAGTTGAGTCATGGTGATGGTGCTATTACTACTGCTACTACTACTATACTACTACTACTATACTACTACTACTACTACTACTACTACTACTACTACTACTACCATACCACTACTACTATCACTAACTACTACTATATCATTACTAATAATATACTACTACTACTACTATACTACTACTATTCACTACTACTACTACTACTACTACTATATCACTACTATTTTTTTTAGTGGCTCTAGCTTAATAGCCAATAATTTTCGCAGCCACTGTCGTAAAATTAACTATCCTAATACATAAGTAGCTACCCTGGCTGTGTTGAGTTAGTTGAGCCGCAGATCTATGCGGCATTCAGTGACTGTTGCCTCTAAGTCGAAATCTGCGACTGTTGTCGGCTTTGGGGCCGATGTTCTCGTTCCCCTGAGGCAAAGCAATGCAGACCTAAGTAGAGAGAAGGACAGTCGACATCTCAACCAGACTGTAACATAACTTCTGGGCTGCTGCTTCCGTTCAGATAAACCTCCGCGAGTCTGGCGTAGAAGCATCTTGCACGTGGTCCCATCCCGCCAATGGTTGTGAACACCCGAGGAATGAAGCTGCCTTGATCGACGTTCTGAATTCTTTCCCCGTATTCCCTAATCTTGTCTTTCCCGTTCCTCCTGTGTGCAGCATCGAAAGCTAGGTTGCGGTGACATGCGGCCATGGGATAAAAAAATCCTTATGTCAAAAAAGGCTCGCTGTCCCCACGTCCAGAATCCTCGACCACTGACGTCCACACGGGCTTCGTTGGATGTGTTTGAAGTCCTGTGACGGAGGTTCTCACCGTCCAATGGAAGGAGGGGCGGTTCCACCATGACGTCGTGGCAGATTTTCTTCAGTAGATTTGCTGGTAGATCCCTTACTTCGTCATGCCTCATGCATACGAAGCCCCCTTTCTTGCACACCATGGCGTGGTCGATGTCATAAGATGAGCCGCACACGCATTGGGAGGCCAAACCTTCTACTGGCCTACCGTACCCTAGAGCAATGGGCATTCAGAAGTCTTTGTTTCAATTCAATTTCAATTGTTTATTCCTTGATAGAGGAAGCGGGATCCTAGTGCTGTCACTAGGTACCCTTGTACAATAACACCAGAAGCATCTGGCAAGTGTCACAAGTATATACAGTATAAATATTATAAAGGCTTACTAAAGCCTAAAGAAGGAAGGATATTCCTTTAACACATAATCAATGTTATTTACATAATATCTGGCCAGTATGGGGAGGATCATCGTGTCTCCGTCAGAGGGTCGTGGAGTGGTGGTCCAGCAGGCGTCACGGAAGCGTTGTGTGTGGGGACATCTTAGGAGGTAGTGGATAAGGGTGCTGCTGTCGGGTCTTCTGCATAATGCACAAGAGCGTTGCTCAGGATGAGGGTATTCTTGTTTATTAAGGATGAAGCCTTTTTGCTCTTATGGGTAACGTTGTTAGCCAGTTTGAGCGCCCGCCTCCTGCGCTGTAGCTACTTTGTTTTCAAGTTCTCTGGCAATTGTTGCAACAGTTGTTGCAGTTTATCGCTTTGGGTGTGCTGCCGTTCTGTTGTAATGGACCGTCGAATCTTGTTTAATTCGTTGGTATCCACCTCACTTGCTGCATTCTGAGCTATTATGTGCCCAGTGAGATTTTCGCCGAGCTTGACAGAGATGGGTTCTGAACGGACAAGCTCCACTGACAGTCAATCCTGCATTCTCCCAGTCTTGGTGGTAGTAAGGAGGACCATTCTTGGGTTAGAAGAAGGGCACAATTAGTGTTGATAAAGTGACTACTACTACTACTATCACTACTACTAACACCTTCGCCACCATTTTATTACCTTAAAATTAACTATCCTAATACTTAAGTAGCTACGCTAACTGTGTTGAGTTAGTTAAGCAGCAGATCTATGCAGCATTCAGTGACTGTTGCCTCAAAGTCGATATCTGCGACTGTTGTCGGCTTTGGCGCCGATGCTCTCTTTCCCCTGAGGCAAAGCAATGCAGACCTAAGCAGAGAGAAGGACAGTCGACATCTCAACCAGGCTGTAACGTAACTTCTGGGCTGCTTCTGTTTCGGAGATCAACTCCGCGAGTCTATGTAGAAACATCTTGCAGACTGGTCCCATCCCCAACAGAGGTTGTGAACACTAGAGAGTGAAGTTGTCTTGATCAACGTTTCACCTCTCCTCATGCCCTTATCTTGTCGTCCTTGTTCCTTCCCAGTAAAGGTGTTTCTACTACATTACTTACTAATATTACTACTACTACTACTACTACTATTACTACTACTACTACTACTACTACTACTACTACTACTACTACTATCATTACTACTACTACTACTACTACTACTACTACTTTTTTTTTTTTTAACGTGGCCTCCAGCCTCCCCCAATAGCCACACCTTCGCCACCATTTATTTACCTTAATATTAAATATCCTAATACATAAGAAGCTATCCTATCTGTGTTAAATTAGTTGAGCTGCAGATCTATGCGGCATTCAGTGACTGTAGCCTCATAGTCAATATCTGCAGCAGTTGTCGGAGTAGGGGCAGAAGCTCTCGTTCCCCTGAGGCAGAGCAAAGCCGACCGAAGGAGAGAGAAGGACAGTCGACATCTCATCCAGGCTGTAACATAACTTCTGGGCTGCTGCTTCTGTTCGGAGATCAACTCCGCGAGTCTGGCGTAGAAACATCTTGCACTTGGGCCCATCCCACCAGAGGTTGTGAACACTAGAGGAGTGAAGCTGCCTTGATCAACATTTTGAATTCTCTCCCCATATGCCCTTCTCTTGTCGTTCTCGTTCCTCCTATGTGCAGCATCGAGAGCTAGGTTACGGTGACAAGCGGCCATGGGATCAAAAATCCTGATGTCGAAGAAAGCTCGCTGTCCCCGCGTCCAGAATCCTCGAGCACTGACGTCCACGCGGGCTTCGTTAGATGTGTTTGAAGTCCTGTGTTGGAGGATCTCGCCATCCAGTGGAAGGAGGGTCGGTTCTACCATGACGTCCCGGCAGATTTCCTTCAACATATTTGCTGTGAGATCCCTTACCTCGTCATGCCTCATGCATATGAAGCCCCCCTTCTTGCAGACCATGGCGTGATCGCCATCATAGGAAGAGCCACACACGCATTGGGAGGGCAAACCATCTACTGGCCAACCGTACCTTAGAGCAATGGCATCTGTAAATTCTTGTTTGTTAAGGCTGAAACCATTTGCCCTTATCGGTAACGTAGTTAACCAGTTCGAGGCGCCCACCTCCTGCGCTATAGCTACTTTTTTTGTCAAATTTTCTGGAACCTGCAGCAATAGTTGCTGCAACATGTCATTTTGGCAGTGCTGCCGATCTGTTGTAATGGACCTACGGATCTTATTTACTTCGCTGGTGTCCACTTCCCCTGTTGCATTCTGGGCTATTATGTGGTCAGTGAGGGCTGCCATGAGCTTAAGTGAATTTTGATGTTCAGTGTCAGCAATCTCCTCTGGATTAGTTAGTCCCATCCCTCCCAGTCTTGGTGGAAGTGCAAGAAGTGTTCTTTCTGCTGGGGTTAAGTCAGGGTGTTTCACTAGTTTGGGAATGAACTTGACACTGATAGCTTCTTCCAGAGGGTGGAGGAGGGGTCCGATCTCAGGGATGGTACGCATCAGGTAGTTCCAGCGATGCTTGACTCCATGGGTGAATGCTGCAAAGGCCGCATGTGGCTCTGTGTTAGCAATCTCAGATAGAGCTTGGATTTCGCTAACCCACTCATTCACCTTTCCCGCTACGTACTCGGTCTTGAAGTCCGTAGTGCCAATTACTGCGCCTAGATGTCTTTGGCCGTCCTTAGTTATTTTGACCTCACTTCCGCCAAAAACCTCCAATGCCCGTTCATAATGTTCTGGCTTCACGATGAGGAAGGACTTGCTGGCGTTTGGGTGGTACCCTATTTGTGGACCTCGCGATGTTACCAGGTCCCACCACTTTTTGATGCACTCCACTTTTCCTGCTCCTGTAAGGTCATCAGCATATGCCACTTGTTTGACCCCAGTTGTTTCAAATTTTATTTCTTGTTGGAGCACTGATAGGCCAATTGCATACATTGCCATTGCAACGGGGTCCCCCTGTGTTGTTCCCTCGGTCGACTGTAGGATGGTATCACCTCGTAGAGCCTTGTTGTTTACTATGTAGAGGTCTGAAGGATTCCTATACGAATTTTCAACATACATCGCAAAGCTTGGACACTTGATCTTGATGTTGTGCAGTGCAGCCTTGCGGTTAAGTATGTTGAATGCGTTTGAAGCATCCACCAGAAGAACGGCCTCACAATCACGCTGCTCAAATATCAATCTCATGGCGTGAATGGCCGCCTCCCCACCAGCCTGGTGGCCAGCACACACTTGTAGGTTCCCTGCTGCTGCCCTGACATCATCCTTTACCACCTCCATTATGCACTTTCCGATGATCCGCCTCAGCACTTCTACTACTACTACTACTACTACTACTAACAATAATAATAATAATAATAATAACAGCTAAACACAGCAGCTCGTCATGATCTCAGAAAAATTATACTTTGTAGAGAGGAAAATTATAGCATGATTTCCAGACGAGATTATTGTATGCAGGCGTTGTATGTGTACGTGCTGTGTGTGTACGTGCTGTGTGTGTACGTGCTGTGTGTGTACGTGCTGTGTATGTGTATGTGTGTGTGTGTTTGTGTGTGTCTGAGTGAGTGAATGCTTTATGTGTATGTGTGTGTTGTATGTGTGCGTGCTGTATGCGTATGTGTGTGTGTGTGTGTGTGTGTGCTGTGTGCGTATGCGTATGTGTGTGTGTGCGTGTATGCGTATATGTGTGTGTGTGTGTGTGTGTGTGTTGTATGTGTATGTTGTGTTGTATATTGTTGTATATTATGAATTGTTGTATATTATAAATTTTTTTGTGCGTCTGATTACGGGAAAAATACACAGACGAACTATATTTAATACGTATAACACAATAAATATTTTAAGGCCACAAGCGAGAGTAAGATTATGGGGTAAAACAGATTTTGTATTCGTCAGCGTGTGTTTGGTAACTATATCTGATAAGGGATAGATAGATAGATAGATAGAGAGAGAGATAGAGAAAGAGATAGATGGATAGATAGAGAGAGAGAGAGAGATATAAATGGTTGATATCGATTTAGTGACATACAACCACCAGGTGATAACCGGTAACAAAAGCAGTAAGTAACAACATTTATCTAGACACGTTATCATAAACTCGTAATTTGACGCAAAAAAATATATCAGCTAAAGATGAATAATTATTGTTGGTTGGAGAGTGAGGCAGTGGATTGTGTATTAGCGTTGGTATAAGGTGGTAGCTGGTGTAAGGTGGTCGCTGGTGTAAGGTGGTAGCTCGTGTAAGGTGGTAGCTCGTGTAAGGTGGTAGCTGGTGTAAGGTAGTAGCTGGTGTAAGGTGGTAGCTGGTGTAAGGTGGTAGCTGGTGTAAGGTGGTAGCTGGTGTAAGGTATAGCTGGTGCAAGGTGGTAGCTGGTAAGGTGGTCGCTGGTAAGGTAGCTGGTGCAAGGTGGTCGCTGATGTAAGGTGGTAGCTGCGTAAGGTGGTTCGCTGATGGGGTGGTAGCTGGTGTAAGGTGGTAGCTGGTAAGGTGGTAGCTGATGGGGAAGGTGGTAGCTGGTGTAAGGTATAGCTGGTGTAAGGTGGTAGCTGATGTAAGGTGGTAGCTGGTGGCAGTAGCTGGTGTAAGGTGGTGGCTGGTAAGGTGGTAGCTGTAAGGTGGTAGCTGGTAAGGTGGTAGCTGGTAAGGTGGTAGCTGGTGTAAGGTGGCAGCTGGTGTAAGGTGGTAGCCGGTAAGGTGGTAGCTGATGCAAGGTGGTAGCTGGTGCAAGGTAGCTGGTAAGGTGGTCGCTGGATGTAAGGTGGTAGCTGGTGTAAGGTGTGGCTGGTGTAAGGTGGTAGCTGTGTAAAGTGGTAGCTGGTAAGGTGGTAGCTGGTGTAAGGTGGTCGCTGGTGTGTATGTGTAGCTGGTAAGGTGGTCGCTGGTGTACAGTAGCTGGTGGTAGCTGGTAAGGTGGTAGCTGTGTAAGGTGGTAGCTGGTGTAAGGTGGTCGCTGGTGTAAGGTGGTAGCTCGTGTAAGGTGGTAGCTCGTGTAAGGTGGTAGCTGGTGTAAGGTAGTAGCTGGTGTAAGGTGGTAGCTGGTGTAAGGTGGTAGCTGGTGTAAGGTGGTAGCTAAAAAAAATCCCACATGTACTCTCATTAGTTTGCCAGCGTAACACAGGTGGTGGGGTGTAGCGAGACACTGGGAGTCGATGTGTCTGATAGTTTTTGTGGGTTGTGTGAGTGAGATATCTACTGTACTGTGTATACCGACCATGACAGCTCAACAGGTAGACCCACTGTACCTCACCTCACATGGCTGGCCGCTGTATGTTACCTACTGTATGTTTTACACTGAAACACTTGTTGATATATTTCCCCGAGTTTATAGTTAGGTACCCGTTCACAGCTGGGTGGACTGAAGGTGCCCAGGGTGGGAGCCAGTGACCTCTAATGCAGGTGGTGGTGTATCATACTCACCTGTCTCATACCTGTACCTGTATGGTGATTAACGTTTTTCATTTTCTTTAAAGCAGGCGGGCATGTTGGTTTATTTAAATGTATATCGTTGAAGTGTGTGTGTGTGTGTGTGTGTGTGTGTGTGTGTGTGTGTGTACCTCTCATACATAACCCTGTACCTTCACACCAGTGTTCGCGTGGCGGTGTGTAAACATCTGTGTAATTATTGTTGTTTGGACTCGATATCTTAATTGAGCACAACGGCAGTCATTCTCGTTCCTGATTGGCCGCAACTACAGGCATTCTCACTCCCCATTGGCTGAGATTCAAAACACTCCAGTAGGTCTGTTAATTTGGGACTCGCCATAAAGAGTTGTGTCTGCGTTTGTATAGTTGTTTTAAAGATATTGTGATGTAGTAGTGAGATTCATGCATACTAATTAAGTTTTGTGGCTCCTGATTGGCCCAAATCGTAAACACGTGGAGAGGGTGTATGAAGGTACAGGTAGGTACATGTGGGGAGGGTGTCTAGAGGTACAGGTAGGTACACGTGGGGAGGGTGTCTAGAGGTACAGGTAGGTACACGTGGGGAGGGTGTCTGAAGGTACAGGTAGGTACACGTACAGGTACACATGTGGGAGGGTGTCTGAAGGTACAGGTAGGTACACGTGGGGAGGGTGTCTGAAGGTACAGGTAGGTACACGTGGGGAGGGTGTGTCAAGGTACAAGTGGTGGTGGTGGAGCGGGCCGTGATGTCACCGTCCTCACATCACAATTACCAAGAACTCCACACCGTTCGCTGCCGCACATAACCTTCCCGTCATACAAAGCCTCATCTCTGTTTTTAAGAGAATGATTCGATTATCGAGGTTGTGCGAGCCCTTGATCACAGAGGTTGAGGCTTGATGGATCGTCGCCTCGCGTGCTGCTAGACAGAGAGAGATGGAAATGGAGCGGCGGGGTAAAGGCAGGTGTTCGTGTAGTAATCACAGGTTCAAGCGTAGTTAAACACCGGTTAAATCTGCAGTCCCCGGCTACCTACCCCATCCGGCCGGACCTCTCTAATGCGGACGGTGGGGGTGAAACTTCATGGCAAGCCGAGTGGGTGACGGATGTACTAAGGCAGGTTCAGGTACCAGCTACTCACGGAGAAGCACCCTGGGAGACGTCTTCACTAGCGACGGGGGCGCCGGTGAGCGTGACTCAGACGCAAATGACAACATGTTTGTGATGATAGTGTGGATAACGCGGAAGAATGATGGATGGGCCAAAGTTCCCGGCGCCCTGACCCGACCCGTTGATAAAACAGCGATTACACCACAACGCCGCTTACCCACACCCGTTTAACCTGTTGCTCTGTTCCTCTTCTCTACTGTTGCGAGGCTTCTTAGTCCCCCCCACCCACCCCCACCCCTACACACACCTGTCTTGTCTTAACTGTTGTGTCACTCATGTTACTTGTACTATCATCTTCATCATCTACACCACCTGTTGTAGCTCCCTCCCCACTGTTCCCCACACAACCCTTTTGTGCACAGCACAGCCGATTGTCCACGTACCCACTGTTTCCATCTCAGGTGTGTTTGCTTGGGTACTACTCCCCTCCTCCCCTCCCCTCCTCTCCCCCCCTCCTCCCCTCCCCCTCCCCCTCCCCCACAACACTCACGTGACGGTCCTGTTGTTCCTTGGGGCTGAGAAGAACAATTTCAAACTCGACTGTTCACTTTCAGATTCCACTTAAAGAAGATAAACTGCTCCTAAACTCCCACTCAAACTATCCCTCAACTCCCACTCAAACTACCCTTCAACTCCCACTCAAACAGCCCACTCAATTCCCACTCAAACTACCCCTCAACTCCCACTCAAACTCTCCCTCGACTCCCACTCAAACTCTCCCTCGACTCCCACTCAAACTCTCCCTCAAACCCCACTCAAATTGCCCTTCAACTCACACTCAAGCTATCCCTCAACTCCCACTCAAACTATTCCTCAATCCCTCAACTCCCACTCAAACTACCCTTCAACTCCCACTCAAACTACCCCTCAACTCCCACTCTCTTTCTCTATTTCCGGATATGCTTAAGCTACACAATGAGAGAGAAGACGCTAAGTGAACTAAGGTCAGGTTAGGTTAGGTTAGGTTAGGTTAGGTTAGGTTAGGTTAGGTTAGGTTAGTTTAAGTTAGGTTAGGGTAGGGTAGGTTAGGTTAGGTTAGGTTAGATTAGGTTAGGTTAGGTTAGGTTAGGGTAGGTTAGGGTAGGTTAGGTTAAGGCGAGGAATGAACCCAGGGCATTTTAACAACTTCTTTAAGTCGTAACATAAAGTAGCAGCACCTTAAGGAGGGGGTGAGGGGGGGGGGTCAGACTGAAAGTGAAAGTGATGAAGGTGAGAGAACTTTGTAATGGTGAGAGGGAAGGTGAGAGAACTTTGTAATGGTGAGAGTGAAGGTGAGAGAACTTTGTAATGGTGAGAACTTTCTAATGGTGAGAGGGAAGGTGAGAGAACTTTCTAATGGTGAGAGTGAAGATGAGAGAATCCTTCTAATGCAGGAGAGGGAAGGTGAGAGAACTTTCTAATGGTGAGAGGAAGATGAGAGAATCCTAATGGTGAGAGGGAAGGTGAGAGAACTTTGTAATGGTGGGGAGAACTTCTAATGGTGAGAAGGAAGGAGAGAACTTTTGTAATGGTGAGAAAGTGAAGGTGAGGAGAACTTTGTAATGGTGAGAGGGAAGATGAGAGAACTGTCTAATGGCAGAGAGGAAGATGAGAGAACTTTCTAATGGTGAGAGGGAAGGTGGAGAGAACTTTCTTAATGGTGAGAGGGAAGATGAGAGAACTTTTCTAATGGTGAGAGGGAAGATGGTGAGAACTTTTCTAATGGTGAGAGGGAAGGTGAGAGAACCTTTCTAATGGTGGAGAGGGAAGATGAGAGAACTTTCAATGGTGGAGAGGGAAGATGAGAGAACTTTCTAATGGTGAGAGGGAAGGTGAGAGAACTTAATGGTGAGAGGGGAAGATGAGAGAACCTTTCTAATGGTGAAGGTGAGAGAACTTTGTAATGGTGAGAGGGAAGGTGAGAGAACTTTGTAATGGTGAGAGTGAAGGTGAGAGAACTTTGTAATGGTGAGAACTTTCTAATGGTGAGAGGGAAGGTGAGAGAACTTTCTAATGGTGAGAGTGAAGGTGGGGGAGCTTCCTAATATTGGTAGTATGGATGAAAGTGATGGATGGCAGTGATGGGAGAATATGACCAGGATGTAATGAATGGTAATGATGGTGGTGGTAGTGATGATATTGGTAATGATGGCAATGATGATGATGACAATGATGATGATGATGATGATGATAATGATATTGGTAATGATGACAATGTTGATGATGATGATGACGACAATGATGATGATGATGACGATGATAATAATGATGATATTGGTAATGATAACAATGATGATGATCATCATGATGACAATGATGGTCATGATGATGACAGGTAAAATGACAACAACACGACAACTGACTAAGGATGGTGAGCATGATGGTGACAGGTATAGTGAGCATGAGGTGACAGGTATAGTGAGCGTGCGTATGGTGTTCAATGCTCACCGGATGAAGGTGTTGAAGTGAGGTTACTATTAACGGCCACAACATGACTCCTGTGCACGTCACACACACACACACACACACACCACCAGATTCTTCCCTGATATGATGGAACTTGATATGAGGGGTTAGGTATGTTGGATAAGGAAATGTATGTGTAAGGATATGTGGGGGCAGGAGATGTGTATGTTGATATGTGGGGTCAAGAGATTAATATGTTGTATATGGGGGCAGGGATGTGTATGTTGATATGTGGTTTAGGTATGTCGAATGTGGGGTCAGCAGATGGGTATGTTGGATATGTGGGGTCAGGAGATGAGTATGTTGTATATGTGGGGTCAGCAAATAAAAATGTTGGATATGGGGATCAGGAAATGGGTATGTTGGATATGTGGGTTTGGAGATGAGTATGTTGATATGCGGGGTCAGGAGATAGGTATGTGGAAGGGTCAGGAGATTGAGAGAGAAGGGAGTGAAGGAGGGTGGGAGGAAGGAAGGGAGGAAGGAGGGTGGGAGGAAAGGAGAGAAGAAGGAGGAAGGAGGGTGGAGGAAGGAAGGGGGAAGGAGGTGGAGAAGGAAGGGAGGAAGGAGGGTGAGAAGGAAGGGAGGAAGGAGGTGGAGGAAGGAAGGAGTGAAGGAGGGTGGAGGAAGGAAGGGAGTGAAGGAGGTGGAGGAAGGAAGGAGGAAGGAGGGTGGAGGAAGGAAGGGAGGAAGGAAGGTTGGATGGACTAAGGAGAAAGGGAAATGGGGGAGACAATATAAGTCCTTCATTCCTCCTTCTTACCTCCCTCTTCCTTTTTCCACTTTCCTCATCCTCATCTTCTTCCTTCACTTATCTTCGTCCTTCCTCCGTCCCTCCTTCCCTTCTTTCCCTCTCCCCCACCACCTCTTCCGTTATTGTTTCCCCTCCTCCCTCCTCCCTCCTCCTTTTCTCCACCTCTTCTTCCTCCCTCCTTCCTCCTCCTCCCACCTTCCCCACCTCCCTTCCTTCGTCCTATTCCTTCATCTGCCTTTCTCCTCCTTCACCCTCCTCTTCCCTCATCCTCCTCCTTCCTCAATATTCCTCTCCTCCTCCTATCTTCTATCTTCGTTTCAACTATACCTGTACCTCTTTCTCCTCCTCCCTCCTCCTCCTTCCCCCATTCTTCCCCACCACCCTTCCTCGTTCTCCCTCCTCTCCTCCCGTGCAGTGGTTGCCGAGGACTGGCAACTGACTGAGACAATGAGAAGTACCATATATACATAATAAACAACAGTGTTGATGTAAGAGGATCGATCCTTTGATGTCATGGAGGACCACTGCAGTCTTTTTTTTCTTCTTCACTTTTTTTTTTAGTATTATTATCTCTCCGACACTCAGTCAGTCAGTCAGTCAGTCAGTCTGTTTCTCTGTCTCTCTTGTTTCTCTGTCTCTGTCTCTGCTCTGTCTCTCTCTATTCTCTAAATCCCTAGTTCTTCTTCATGTCTCTGTCGTGTACAGTTGTTGGTGGAGGAAGAGAAAAAATAAGAAGCAGGAGGCGAAGAGAGGAGGCGAAGCAGGAGCCAGAGGAAGATATGGAACATCACCAGCAGGAGGAGGCGGAGAGGAACCAGAAGGCGAAGGCGGGAGGAAGAAGGAGGCAAGCAGGAGACAGCAGAAAGCAGGGAGGCAGCAGGAGGGAAGCAAGAAGCAGGAGGCAGAAGGAAAAGGAGAAGAAGCAAGAAGCAGGAGGCAGTGGTGGCGGCAATATTGAGATGATGACAGTGTAGGAGATGTGATGATTGATGGACACACAGCCTCGGAGTCAGTAAAGCAATGTAATTGAACGAAGTACAACA